>NW_028233244.1:0-16216 GCF_057557595.1 Rhyacophila brunnea
TCAGGATTCGCAAATGGGAAAGTATCAATTGAAATAAATAATGAATCAACATCTGAATCATAGTAATAACTCCATTCTTCATAAATTCTACCTTGAGAATAAAAAGCCCTATTATTATCTTTGAATTCTATTTCAAAATGAACAGTATCTAGTAATTCCTGGGCATTTAAATTAGTTTTTTCAATCTCTAAACCTTTCCATTTACCTAATAAAGGAAAGTCTGGGTTATCGATATTTTCACAGGAATAACAAATTATCAAAATATAAACAAAATACTTTAAATTTTTCATGTCTAAAATGGTTTTATAATTTGAATTGTAGTAAATTCAAATTCGTTAATAAAGATTTTTAAAAATAAATTCCCTGTGGTAAATTTGAGAAGTCAATAGTTAATTCTTTCGAAAAATTTTTTTGAACATCCACAAGTTGACCAGAAATATTATATAGATTTGTATAGTAGGAAATTTCCTTGTCAAAAACTAAATCCAGCATATTATTTCGCAAGTATAATACCTTCCTAGGTTGCAGCTTATTTACACTTATATCAGTTTCTGCAATATTTTCACCATCTAATACTCCAATCGAAGAAATTAAATTCAATTTAGAATCTAAACCGATATAAACAGAATCAATATTGTTACTTTCAACAAAAGTTCTATTTCTATTAACAAATATTCCTGATTTTGGACATTCGGGGTATATGCCAATTTGGCTACATGGATATTCTATTGATTCTGAGACATATGAATCTAATTCAGGACAATAATATCTATAAGCAGCTGTACAAATCTCACCATCTCCTCCATCGCCAGTCCAAACAGTGACAAAATGACACTTGTAAGCTTTATCCTTCCTAGAGACGAATCTACGCCACAAAACCCCATTTAAAACAATTGAACAGTATTTACTTTCAATACAATCTGCATCAAGCACAAATTCTTCCTTTCCCCAAGCAAAATGATGAAAAGTTCTATCTTCACAAATTGTTAGTACTTCACAATTGAATTTATATAAAACTAAAGTACCTTCAAGTTGCGTTGTGAAAACATGTCCATCATTACAAATTGTTGTCTTACCACATTTATCATTAGTATTTGTACTTTGTACCCCTACATCATTTGTTTTTACAATGTTACCATTACATTTCCAAGTTTCAAAACATTTATCTCTAGAATATATTGGTTTAGGATCAGTAATAACCATACACTTTGTGCTAGAACAACCTAAAACATCTGTTACTGTTACACAATATTGACCACCAGCTAAACTTGATATTGAAGCTTTCTTCTTCCCATTACTCCATTTAAATTTGTATGGAGCTGTACCACCGAATGCTGATGCAGATATACTTCCTACTGAATACCCTTGACAAGTATTCACTACTGAGCCAGAAACATTTATGGTCACACTGGAGCAATCTACTAAAGTAAAGCATTTAGACATAGGCGCAGTACAACCATTAGTAACAGTGACACAGTATGTTCCCACACCTAATCCTGAAACATCTTGAGCTGTAGACATAAAACCAGTAGGGCCAGTCCATTTATACATATTTGAGCTACCGTTGACATGAATATCTACAGCACCATCTGTTGCCGTGGAAGATGATGGGGATGTTATATCTCCATCTATGGTGATAGGATCGGTAGTTCCTGATGCATTACATAATAGAAAAGGTGGTGGATTCGCACTTCCACTATTACAACAACAAATATCGAAAGATTTAGTGATAGAACAAGACGCAGTTGTAATCGTAACAGTATATGTGCCAGTACAAAGATTAGAAATGGAAGTACCATTTTCACCATTTGACCATAATATCTGATAACTAGCCGATGTATTAACTTGAATACCTAGTGAGCCGTCACAGGTCTCAGAAGGTGGTGGTGGTGGGTATTCATCATCAGGTCCAGAACAAGTAGATACATTAGTATGTTCCACTTCATCTATTGTGATACAATTGCAAGGATCTACTGTAATTAATGCTTCTGCAGTACCACATAAATCATCGGTAACTATGACCCTGTAGAGGCCTGCGGTCACTCCCATACACAAATCTTCTTGTCCATTATTGCCAGTCAAATCGGTCTTAGGCCAACCCAAAACTGTTTGAAACCCTCCAGGTACTTTCTTCTTCCATTCGACTTCATAGTTGCCACCAACTCCACCTGAAATAGATAAGTCAATGCAGCCCGTTGTGCATGAATAGGCTAATGAAAGTGATAATTCACATCCATCAATTGATAATAAAGTTCCCGTTAATTTTTGACTTCTTTGTGCGCAGATAAGTGAAATATTATGAATTCTATCTTCTCCATAACTCAATACAGGGTTATTTAGGTCAACGAAACCATTTACTCGCCTTGGTATTTGGTGACATCCTGTTTTGTTGGGAAAAATAATAAGGTTATTATTATTCATATCTGTCCCATTAAAAATAAACTGAATAGTTCCTTCACTAAAATCTATTTCATTGTTTGGGATTATAAACTCAAAATTTATACTGTCATCAGTTGACGACCATGGTCTGTTTGAAATATTGAACTCTGGAATGTCTAAAGTCAGTGATTGCATTTGTTCACTCATACGTACGCTTATAACCATATTGTTAGTTAGTTCATCACAAGATACGGAAGTATTTAGATTATTATTCGAAAAAGAAACACAATTATTAGTTTGACAAGTCCAACTTTCATTATAAATATTTATTGCTCCAATATTTACATTTACATTTCCGACAAATGGTTTAAAGTTGTCTAAAACATAAAATGACTCTACACTATCCGTTCTAAGATCTCTAATATTTACAGCTGTAGATCTTAGTAAAACATTACCATCTATATATCTAGCATTGGACGGACATAATGCGGATAACAATGATGTTCCTAAAACATGATCTTTATGTATTCTAGGATAAAAATCAGAAAAATACCACAAATCCCATGGGCGTCCGTTCGTATAAATCAAAGGATATACTCCAGTAACTGTAGTAGTGCCGAGAGTACCCCTTGTATGATTTGCTTCGTCTTCATCAACTCTGCCACCTAGGGAAATATATCCATTTTTGATGTGTCCTCTAATCGTATCTACTTCAAGCATTAATTTAGATTTGATACCGAAAACAACTTTATCTATATCCATAACATGGTGATAACCCTGATTTATATTAGTTCCTCCATTCATTCTAACTTTTGAAATTAGAGGAGATCGCCCACTTGTTTGATATGTAAATCCAAATGGTGTCTCTGTATGCGATGCAAATGCATAGTTTCTCAATAAAGTCAATGTGTTTGTCGTGTCTTCATATGTAAAATACTCAAGTGGGCTACTATTGTATCTATCATTTAAAACATCATTAACAGTGGGCATCGTATTGATATGTAAATGTGCTGCATTCGTTCCAGATGTACCCACAATTCCTATTGGATCACTTACATTCACAACATTACTTACATTATATGTCTGACCATTATGAGTAACTGTCCCATTCACCTGACCTAGCGTTCTTATCTCACCATCAACAAAAAAAATCATAGCCCATCTGTCGTTGTCAGGGAGATCCATAAATTTTAAAATAGCAGTGCCGTTGTTTAGACTATATTGTGTCTGGGTGCTGCCGCCTACAAATTGATGTACAAATGCTAAACGATAATTGCCTACTTCGATGACAGGGTATTTAGCACCATTTAAACCAAGCATTCGATTCACATTTACAACTACTCCGTCTACGTTAGATATAATTAAATCACCGAGGTCTCCATTTCCCGCAAATGGTCTATTGTAGTCAATGCCACCATGCCATCTATCATCAGTAGCCGTTCCTAGTATTCTAGGTCCGAAATCACTAGAAATACCACGAGCATCATATAAGACAGCTGCACCATAACCACTAGCTGCATTATATGGTCTTGCAGATGGAATCTCCTGTGATGCAGATTCCTGCCACATCATCAGAAAAGCGATCACTACTATATGATATCTCTCAAATCTTATGTTATAGTTTATTCTCATAATTAATATGACTTGACTTCGATTGGTAATAATTTTTTCTCAACAATATTTTTGTAGGATTTGTATACATCTTTCCAAATTTTCGACATTTTAGCGCCTTCATCACCCGTAAATGAAATCTTGTATATTTTTCTAGTTGAAACATCCAAAATCAGCTTTTCACTTTTCCCACTTTTGACATTAGGAAATGAAAATCCACTAACAATATATCCTGTTGGTTTTCCATCTTGATAATCAAAAGTAGTTCTGTTCAAAAATCTCTCTCTATCATCTAAAGGCATTTCATATTTATAAATTTCCTTTTTAGTTGTCAGGTCATAAACAACAAAACCATCACCATCCCATCTATTACTGAGTTCATTCATGTCTTCTGCCCCTCTTATGCTAATGATAAGAAATTTCCTATCTTTACTTAATTCGGTGGCTGCACTAGGTAAATTAAGATCTCCTGTATTAAATATTTCTTGGCCGTCTGGATCGAATAATATACATGTGGACCACCAATCCACAATTTTTGAACCTGGCATTGAAGTTAATATACCTTCTTTATAATCCTTTATTTTTGGGGTAAATGCTTTTTTAGAGCCTGTAAGTCCTATTTTATGAAAAGTGAGTAATACATATCCATCTTGATCTACTTGTGCCCAATCTGTCGTCAAATATCTTTTGATCAAAGTTCGATTGGCTTTTCCATCTTTTTTCTTTAGAACACCAATACGTTCAGCATCATATTCATCTATCTCGTCTAGCAATGGTAGCTTAGCCTTTATGTATGGACCAATTTTCTTTAAATCAAGGACTTTTTTTACTTTACCGGTTTCAGAGTTGAACAAGACAATCTTTTCATGTCGACCCTTGTTCCCATTGAAGCTATTTATCAATGCAATAGGTTGAAATGGGTCACTTTCACTTTCTATATTAGCGAAATCAAGTTCATTTTTTTGAATTTTAATAGTGAATTGTGACGTATCAAACCATAGTTGCATCACTTTTTCAAGTTTTACTTGCTTTTCAGAATTTTGTGCAGCTGAATAATTAGCTAATAGTTCTCTTTCTTGAGTAATTCTTGATTTGTTGCTTGTTTTTTGGGCATACAAATCTCCCAAATTTATAAAAGTTAGTAATAACAAATATTTTATTGTTCCTTTCATTATACCCAGTATTTTATTGTTTTACTTTTAAAGTTAAACGTATTTGTAATTAATAATAGTTCCACAAGTTACATTTATAAATTATATAAACAAAGATATGGCGACTTTTCAGCTCACACAAGTGAATAAAACAGCATAAATCGGAACAAAACTGAATTATTTGGAATAAATGCTAGTCTGCTCCTTACTAATCTTCATTTGCTGGCGAAATACCAAATAATTCATACACTATTTGTTGCTCCTTAGGCGATATCAAGCCTTTAGATAACTGAACATTATTTTGTTGAAGTTTTTTGTTTAACGTCTTTGTGCATATCTTGATTTCTATCGCAATCTCTTGTCTTGTTTTGAATTTTTTCATAGTAAGAAAATTTAGTGGGTAATAATTTTATTCTTCAAAACACAAATATAACATTCAGTTGTCATATATGATAACCTTTGGATAGGATTTTATTAAGTCTTTAGCACTTTATTAGATATAAGTGTGCTAAAAGACAAGTTGCTATTAGATATTGGGATGAAAATCAAAGCAATACGGGTTGAGAAAGGTATGTCTCAACAAGAATTAGCCGCAATGTGTAATTTTGAAAAATCTAATATGAGCAGGATTGAATCTGGCGTTACAAATCCCACAATAATCACTTTATCAAAGATAGCAGCTGCTTTAGAAGTAGAAATAGTCGATATTCTAAAATAGCACTCTTACCCTAAAACTCCTCTCCAAACTCTGGATCTGCTTGGCCACCACTATTGGCAGGTGGAGTGCCTGTTTTAGGCTGATATTTAGAACAATCTAGCTCTTGGTCGAGATCTTCAGGCTTTGTAAATACGAGGTTCTTACCGAAACCTAGGCGATTGATTCTAGACATCAACTTTTCAAAAACTGGGCGAGCCATGACTGCTCCTTGTCCATCAGCAAGCGATGTAAATCTTACGAATTCCAAGAATAATTAACACCAATGTTATAAGTGCACCTAAAATATAGATGCCAGCACCCGAGAATAACCATTGCGCATTGTCTTTTAAGAATTCCATTGTTTTACAACTTAGACTGCAAATTACAATATACATTTTTGTATATATACAATATTGAATGGCTATGTTCTTAAATAATATTGTATATTTACAGCATAATACACATTAAATGGTTCCCACAGATTTCAAAGATTATTTTGTCACACTAGATGAGTCTCGCAAACAGATGATTATCAATGAATTAATTGAAATACTTGAGTCGAATAGTGAAATTCCTTCCGATCAAAAATCTAGTTGTTCAAAATGCCCGCATTGCGAAAGTGATAAAATTCGGGGTAATGGATTTACTCCATTAAAAATTCAGAAATATTATTGCAATGGTTGCAAAAAAAATTTTAGTGATCAAACCAATAAAGTATGGTGCGGGGTTAAGAAAAAATCAGATATGCAAAAGTATATCTATGGTTTATTAAGTGGCTATTCTATACGTAAATGTGCGTTAGAATGCAAAATCAGTGTCAATACTTCATTTATATGGCGACACAAATTATTGAGTTGTTTTAATCAAATATCTGATCAAAGTTATAGTGGAATTTTAGAGATCGATGAGTTATTTTTTCATGAATCACAAAAAGGAAGTCGGAGCATGACAAGGCCATCAAGAAAACGTGGTAATGCCGCATCTAAACGTGGAATAAGCAACGAACAAGTAGCAGTAATAGCTACGGCAGATAGGCAAGGGAATAAAGGGTTTGCTGCAGTAAAACTAGGAAGGATTACCAAAGAAAATGTAGAAAAAGTTTTAGAAAATAAGATAGAGAAAGTTGAAACAATTTGCAGCGATAAACATGTAAGTTATGAGGCATTTGTAAAAGATAAACCAGTAACACATAAAACGATAATGGCATCACATAATCAAAGAGTTACGGAAAAGATTTACCATGTACAAAATGTAAATAATATGGACAAACGGCTTAGAGACTTTATGAGACCCAGAAATGGAGTAGCCACTAAATATTTGCAAAATTATCTTAACTGGTTTTTAGCTCTGGAAAAAATTAAAGACTCAATAAATCGTCACGCACAATTTGCAACAATAATTATTTCTGCTCAACAAGCACTTAAAGCATTTGCTCAAATTGATGAATTACATAAACTTTTAAGAACATAGCCTATTGAATATATACAAATACTTAAATTAACATTTATTTAACTATTTTTGTGTCAAACAAGCTATTAAGTCACTTCTAAAACCTTCAGATGATATTCATGTAATTGAATTAGGCCTATAAATAATGAGACTAAATGCCTATATTTACAGCAAATATATAAACAAAAATGGAAGCAAGATTTAAAAGCCTATCAATATTTGAGTTTCAGGCCAAATTTCCAGATGAGGATAGTTGCTTATCACATTTAGCTGAATTAAAGTGGAAAGACGGTTATGAGTGTCCAAAATGTAAAAACAAAAAATATTGCAATGGCGTAGATAAATATGAGCGACAATGTACCAAATGCGCATATCTGGAGAGCCCAACAGCAGGGACATTATTTCATAAAGTTAAGTTTTCTATTCTTAAAGCATTTTGGATAATCTACTATGTATCAACGAGTAAAAAAGGAATTGCATCCACTGAGTTAAGTAGAAAATTAGAGCTTCGGCAAAAAACATGCTGGCTATTTAAACAAAAGGTTATGAAGGCCATGGAGAGTAGTGGTCAAAATCCGATGATTGGCAAAGTTGAAGTTGATGAATTTGTTGTGGGCCAGCAAGAGGAGGGAGTTGTTGGGCGAAAGAACAAAGCTAAACGGCTGGTAGTCATAGCAATAGAAAAAATTGGAAATGGTGTAAGTCGAATGTATGCGAAACAAATTGATCGGTCAACAAAGAAAAATCTGAAAGTATTTATCGATGAAAACATCTCAATTGATGCAGAAATAAAAACAGATGCTTGGTCATCCTACAGAAGTTTAGAAAAGGAAATGCCAAATCTTACTACTGAGAAATCAAGTAAGAAGGGTAGCAATTTTACGTTAATGCATAGGGTAATAATGGGCTTTAAATCTTGGCTTAGAGGAACACATGGTCACGCAATCCATCTTCAGAGCTATTTAGATGAATATTGCTATCGATTCAACCGACACAAGATGAAGGAAGGTATATTTGATAATCTGTTAAATCGAATGGTTAACCACAGCCCAGTAACCTATAAAACTATTATTACATAAATGCCTAATTCAATCATGTAAATAGGAAAAAATCTAACCTGCCCTTTTAAAAGTATTGTTATTAGTAGGATTGCTCTTTGGTTTTAGACAGTGAATTTTAGCTCAAATCGTGATAATCTCGAAGATAAACTCAGACTCGAAGGGCTTTTTGTCTCATTCACTTACCCAAATAACCATTCCAAAATCAATATCCAGACCATTTTTACAATCTTTTAACCTCATAGTATAACTTATAGGCGTCCTTAACTCCCATCCTACCCTAAAACTCCTCTCCAAACTCTGGATCAGCTTGGCCACCACTATTGACAGGTGGAGTGCCAGTTTTAGGCTGATATTTAGAACAATCTAGCTCTTGGTCGAGATCTTCAGGCTTTGTAAATACGAGGTTCTTACCGAAACCTAGGCGATTGTCTTTCTCGATTCTAGACATCAACTTCTCAAAAACTGGGCGAGCCATGACTGCACCTTGTCCATCAGCAAGCGATGTAAATCTTACGAATTCCTGATCACCACCGACCCATGTCGCTATGACTAACTCGGGTGAAAATCCTACATACCACCCATCTTTATAATCGTTTGTCGTACCTGTTTTGCCACCTACCTGGGTTTTGAACTTAGATGCTATCGGTGTAGCGACATATTTGAGCATATCCACCATCACATAATTGATAGAAGGGTTGATAGCTACTTTCTGCTCTGGGACTGCGCTATAGATAACCTTTCCATTTTTGTCTTCGATACGTGTGACAAATATAGGTTTCGTCATGGTACCTTCATTGGCAAAAGTAGTATAAGCGGTAGCCATGTCCATCGCCGATAATTCAGGTGTGCCTAGGCATATGGAAGGAAAATCAGGAATCTTTTTACCGTCGATACCAAGATTTTTGACAAGATTTTTGACACTCTGTACATTACCGATTTCTTTCATCAAATAAACTGAGATGGAGTTTTTTGACTCTTTGAGGGCTTCTTTGAGCGTATATTCGATTTCGCTATATTTATTTTCACTATTGGATGGACACCACGAAGTCATCAAATTGAAATTGGGGTCGTGAGCCTGAATGCATTGACGAGTATCCCGCACTTTGAAACAGGGTGATATCGCTTTGTCCATGATCGCCGTTGTATAGATAAATGGCTTGAAGGTAGATCCTACTTGACGATTAGAGTTGACATGGTCATACTGGAAATATTTGTGTCCTATACCACCGACCCAAGATAGTATATTACCTGTTTTCGGATCTACGCTCAGAGATCCTATCTGCATATGCTTTAGATGGTATTTGATAGAATCCATTGGCGTCATTTCTACTACTTTTTCACCCATTTCATTATAGGCAAAAACACGCATTTTTACTTTCGTATTAAAAGAAGTGTTGACTGTCTTCTGCATGGTATTCCACTGTGATTTTAGTGATTTCCATTGCCCACTCTCAAGGATGGTTCGACATTTGTCTGCTTCTACAGAAGTAATTGTCCCTGCTTTCACCATTTTCTTAAGGTGTCCCGATGTCTTTTCTTCTTCAAACATGCGAAAAATCTCATTATCTGAAATATTAGTCACACCCAGCTCATCCTGTATATTAGACAATGCTTTGCTCAGGTATTTGGATCGAATTTGCTTATAACGATCTGTTTCCTTCATCATCTGGATGAGTGTCTTCTTGCGTGTTTCGATCTTGGCTTTATCTCCATCAAAGGTTATAAAATCTTTGGCAGCCCAACGTGCAAAATATTTTGTTTGGAGCGATGACATATGTTCTTGCACTGATGATTCATGGTACTTTTGGACACGTGTATCTATAGTAGTATAGATTTTCAAGCCATCGACATAGAGATTGTATTTGGTCCCGTCTGGCTTTCGGTATTTGTCGCTTTCGAGCAAAATTTTAAGCATTTTGTTAATTCTGATCTAAAATAAGGTGCTATTCCATCATGGTGAATCTCCCTTCTAAAATTAGCCATGTTGATAGACTTGATACGTTTTTTGAGATACTCATCTTCGGTAAGTTTGCCGTTTTGACCATTTGTTTCATGACTACATCGCGTCGTGTTTGACACTTTTCAGGATTGATTATAGGATTGAAAAGCCGAGGATTTTTTAGCATTCCGATAATAACGGCCGCTTCTTCAACAGACAATTGTTTTTGATCCTTGCCAAAATAAGTTTTTGAAGCTGCTCCGATTCCTACTGCGTCATAGAGAAAATCACTTTTATTGAGATACATGGCGAGAATCTCTTCCTTGGTATATCGTTTTTCAAATTCAATGGCGATGACCCATTCTTTGAGTTTTTGCCACACACGAGGTATGAAAGATTTGGATCTTTGGGTAAAAAATAACTTAGCGAGCTGCTGTGTAATTGTACTAGCACCACCTTTATTGCCTAAGTAAAATATCGCTCTCGCGGTACCTCGCATGTCTATTCCTGAGTGAGACCAGAATCGCTCATCCTCAGTAGATACTAGTGCTTGGACTATTTTAGGGTTGATGTCTTTGTAGTCTAGCCACTCACGATTAAACTTAAAAACCTTACCAAAAACTTCGGCATCAGCAGATATAAACTGCGAAGCTATCTCATATTTGGATTTTCGAGTTCCTCGGTATTGGGAAGTAAGGTCTTTGATATGACAAAAAACAAGATGATAAATCCTACTAGAAAAGCGAGTAGTAACTTTAGCATCAATTTGAGATATCTATGCTGAAAAAACGAAGTGGCTGTGTCTTTTATGGAATGTGGTATATTACATTAGGTACAAATATATAGAGAAATATTGTCATTTGAAGGATAAGTGGTATTTACAGAAATGAACCCATCTCAAACTAATTATTTTTTGAAATGTAAATCCCTAAATTCTTAAAATTCTTGTGGAATTATCATCAATAAGCCAAAAGTACTTGATTATTGTTCAAAAGTGGTATCCAAAGACCTGAAATCATTGATATTTTTTGTCAAACCAACTATTTTGCTACCTTAGATTAATATTACTATATATGTTATTTGACATATTCATTACGCTTTTTTTAGTACTACTGAATGGGTTCTTTGTAGCGGCAGAATTTGCATCGTAAAAGTCGCGCATCACAGATAGAAATCAAGGCTTTATCTGGCAATCGATCAGCTAAATTATCATCGCAATCATCCAAATCTAGATGGGTATCTCGCTGCAACCCAGCTCGGTATTACTCTTGCAAGTCTTGGCCTCGGATGGGTCGGAGAAAAGTGGTATCTAAATGATCATTAATGCTTGTCTCTATGATCTTGATAGATCTAGAACTCTAGTGAGAATAAGTTTTAGCACATAGTATTGCCGTGCCTATATCTTTTGCGATCATCACTGTACTTCATATTGTATTCGGAGAACTTGCGCCAAAATCACTAGCTATCCAGAAACCTGAAGCAGTGACGATGTGGGTTGCTTATCCGCTCAATGCATTTTACTTCGTATTCAAAGCCGTTTATTTGGGTACTCAATGGATTTGCTGGTTTCATTTTACGAGCTTTCGGTATTCATACAGCGCACGGCTCAGAAGTACACAGCTCTGACGAACTCAAATATCTCATACAGCAGAGTAGCGAGAGTGGATCCGAAGCCAAAACAGACCTACGAAATCATCAAAAACGCCTTTGATTTGCAGACCGCAATGCGAAGCAAATCATGGTACCGCGTAATCATGTAGTTGCTATAGATCTTGACGAATACGATAGTGATACTTTGAAAAAAATCCTCGAAGAAGGCTATTCACGCATACCTTGTTACGAAAATACAATTGATAACATCACAGGTATCATCTATGTCAAAGATATTCTGATGACGCTCAATGACAAGAAAACGATCAATATTCGTGATCTCGTACGTCCAGTTATCATCACATCTGAGACTCGCAGATCGATCATTTACTAAGGAATTTCAACTAAAGCATATACAGATCGCAATCGTTGTCAATGAATTTGGTGGTACCGAAGGTATCGTCACTATGGAAGATATCATAGAAGAAATCGTCGGCGAAATCCAAGATGAGTATGACAATGAAGTACCCGTAGTAGAGAAAATAGACGATCGTACCTATCAAGTGATTGCGACTGCTGCCATCAACGATATCAATGCTTCACTTCCATATGCTATCGATGAAAGCCCAGATGCAACCACACTTGCCGGTATTGTGATTCAAGCTTCGGACGCATCCCCAACTCAAATGATAAAATCAATATCGAAGAGTACGAAGTGACTGTCCTCAAACGTATCAAAAATACGATAACACTCGTTCAGCTCAAAGATATCAAGAGTTAGGCTATAAAACAACCATCATTTCATAGCAAAGTACGACAAAGCCCATTGTCAATATATGGCTAAAGATATTTACAGCATCATTATCTACCCAAGTACGACCTTTGACAAGATGTGCATTTGTACTATCGTCAATCGTTTCCGTTTCGACTCCTTTGATAATATATAATGATTGAAAGCGACTACCAAGCCAGCTATCGACCAGCATTCCTACTATTCCAATAATAGTTATCGTCAAAATAGTGCAAAATCCAGCTTAAAGAGAAGTGGTAGCTTATAGTGAATACGAATACAGCAAGTAATCCTGCTAGACTCCTTGCATGATATCCCACCTGACAAAACCAGGCATAGTAGGTTTGAATGTGACTATATCTATGGTTTTGCCACGAATGATGGTTCCGATCTCACTACTCATGGTATCACAAATACCTATTGCCATAGCTGACAAGAAAAACACATAATAACATGGGTCATTGCTCAAATAATAGACCATTAAACAAATCACTGCCACCAAACCATTGGCCCAAACTTGACGGGCATTTCTGGGGCTGATTTGCCTTTTTTACCAAAAAGTCTAGGAACTAAACTACCTACGACAAGCATAAAGGCAGGCGCAAACAAAGCAATTTCACCATAAGACCACACAACTATTACGCCGATCAACCACGCAGCTATGTGCCACCTACATCTAACCAACCACGCCATAAGCTAATAATGCTAATCCGATCAAAACTATAGGAGTCATTGCATCCATCCAAAACATGTCAGACATACCATCATCCAGCATTTGCAATACAAAGCCAGCAACCCATGGAATAGAAAAATTATCACTTCCACGAGTTGAGAACATCTCACTCAATGATATGATATCGCAACTCTATGATAGAAAGGATCGAATAAGATGTGCACCAAACCAGAATAGTAAATGTCGAAACAATAAATGCAATAGTACCCAACCATGATTTTTTTTCACTAATATAAATACTAGTTTTGGCTTTAGAATAATATCCTACTATTCCTGCAATAGGGTCAGAAATAGCCAGTATCAAAGCTGAAATACTTATAATCTCACTTGACATCCAGCCACTTAGAAGCATTGTACCAAAAGCGATCGGAAACAACGCAATACCTAAGGAATGATCTTGCTGCACTAGAAGTTTGGCAAAAAAGACTATGAATAATAAGAGAACTCCACAACCCATAAAGATACAACAAGCTGAATGGGAAAAGCATATTTTTGAATAGTAAAAGCACAAATGCTCACTGCTAAAACATGCAGCAACTTTCGGCCTATAAAAAAACCTAGCCACCTTGACGAATGGATAGTTCAATCAAGACTGTAATAAGTCCTATCGCAAAAGCGGCAAGTATGAGTAAATGATCATTAATAAAGTCCATTTGGAATTATATATTTATGAATGCCCAATAAGTTAAAACTGTTTGGTTGAGACATTGTTTGCCATAAAGATAGATAGTATCTTTGCATATGCTCAAAAATCTTTGGCTCTTTAGCCGCCCTCATACGATTATTGGTTCTACTGTAAGTATCATTACATTATATATCCTCAATAAAGGAAATTTCAATAGTGATTTAGGGGTGCTCATTTATACATTGATAGCAGCTATAGGTTGCAATATATTTATCACTGGGCTCAATCAAATCATAGACATTGAGCTAGATAAGATAAATAAACCTAATCTCCCATTGGCTTCAGGAGCATTGTCAAGAGATAATGGGAAAGCCATCGTTGTCGTATCAGGGATCATTTCAATCATGGCTGCTACTCTTTGCAGTACTTCATTATTGATACTTATTTTGATCATCATGGCATTAGGAATAGCTTATTCTGTGCCACCAATCCAACTCAAACAGCATCACGTACCCGCAGCCCTTAGCCATCACTACAGTGCGAGGGCTTTTTGTAAATCTAGGCATGACCCTTCATTTTTCCACATCATTGACTAACAAATATGATGCATTACAATGCTGGGCAAGTGTCAACGATTGTCAAATGCCCTATGTGGCCGTCATACCTTTGACCATCTTTGTGACAGCATTTAAGCTTGGCTATTGCTTGGTTCAAAGATCTACCTGATACAGCAGGAGATGAACACTACGGTTATCGTACATTTCCATTATTATATTCAAAGGGTTTAGCACTCTATCTTGGTGCCGTCGTAGTAGCAATAGCCTATATCTACTGTATTTACTGGCTTGGTAGTGGATGTTAGGCTATTATTGATAGGACATATCGTTTTGGCTATTGGATTTGCCATTAATGTATCGATGGTTAATATGCAAGATATGTACACTGTTAAGCGATTTTATATGATTTTTTGGGTATTTTTCTTCGCCGAGTATATACTTTTGGTGTAGTGGGATTGCTATAAAGAAATTAAAATATAGTTTCTTTAAAAATTTTTAGTATAGTTTGGTGCTAGAAATGTTACAAATATGTCTCTTAGAATTGTTCTTAGAAAAGTATAAGTTTTAAATATACTAATTTTCGCAGAGGGTATTTACGTGAGCCTTCGCTGGCTCATATCCATATTTTAAAGAAGTTTTTATATCCTTACAAGCCTTATTTACATCATAAAGCTTACTGTATGCATTTGCTCTATTGAAGTATGCTTCCGCAAATCAGATTTTAAATCTATAGATTTACTAAAATCTTTGACGGCTGCATCAAAGTTAGCTGTTTCTAAAAAACACAAGCCACGTTGCATATACATTTCATGATTTTTGTCATCTAGGGCTAGAGCTTTGTTAAAGTCTTTGATAGCTTCGTCATATTTTTTTAACTCAAAAGAAGTTAACGCCCTGTTTTTTATAGCTAATTTATGATTAGGGTTTATCTGTAAGCACAACCCAAAATCCCCATAAGCCCCGTTATAATCTTCCGTCATCAATTTTGCAAACCCCCTATTTTGATACAAATCTGCATCTTGTGGATTGGATTTGATAACTTTAGTATATTCAGCAATCGCTTCGTTCCATTTTTCTAGTCTCAAAAATAGTTTGGCTCTTTCTTGACTAGTTGTGCTTTGATCTGGTTTTAGGTCGCTCGCTGCATTAAGATCAGAGAGAGCTTCGTTATATTTATTCATTCTAGTGTAACACTGGGCACGATTTAGATATGTAGTATATCCAGCTTCTCGTTTTTGATTGCATTATTAAGGTCAGATATCGCCATTTCATAGTTTTCAGATTTTAAATACGCTGTACCTCGGTTGATATATGCTTTTCCTGAGTTGGGATCAAGTATGATTGCAGAAGACAGAGTAGATATACTAGACGCAAAATCTTCTAACAATAATTGTACATATCCTTTAAATAAGGTTGCTTTTGCATGTTTGTCGTCAAGATATATTACAGAATTAAAATCAGCAAGAGCCCCTTTTAAATCTTTTTGAGCAAGTTTACAATTTCCCCGGTTGTAGAATGCCTTCGTGTAACTAGCATCCAAATCGATACACTTTGTGTAACTGACAATAGCCATATCAATATTCTTAGCATTGAAATTTTCAACCCCTTTATTAAAATGATCTACAGCTGACTGT
>NW_028233246.1:0-16146 GCF_057557595.1 Rhyacophila brunnea
ACAAAAAAAATAAAATCCACTAATTAAACAATTAAAGAAGTTTATCAAAATAAAAAAAACCTGGAATTTCATCTATAAAGATTTTTAATTTATTTTATATAAATACACATTTTTTTTTGAAAATATTAATACTCATATAATTAAGTGCTGTAATATATATAATAAAATGTCGTAAAAGTTAAATATTGGAAGAAAATGGTGCACATCAAGATTTGGCACAATTATAAAAGTTTTTGTGCAGGAAATAGACAACATACCATTCAAAGAAGATTTCAAAATTATAAAAAATTCAATTTAGGCTAAGATATGAGATAAGTTTATTTATATTTTTATGCACAAAACGCTTAATTTCATTTTTCACGGCTTATTTATACTTTCAGCTATCTTTTCTTCTCCCAGATCTACATATTACCTCTATTTACGAGACCTATAAATCAAAGGTGTTTTCACAATCACAACCGTTATTTAGGTGGGGTTATCTGGTTTTTGACTATGAATTTCTACAGTTACGCGTACATATAATTATGATTTAAAGTTAAAACATCCATACATAATATTAAAATTTTTACATACAATTAACTATAAAATAACAGGTAAATTTATGATCTTATTATTATTTTGCGTTTATTGCTTCTAAGATCTCTTTTGTTGCTATATACATCATATGAGTCATATAAAAAAGATGCAAAATTGTTTTATTCAATTTTTCGAAGGTTTTTTAGGGCCTTTTTTTTGTTTTTATGATTCTTTTTAGGAAGAGAATAATTTGTTTTGTTAGTTTCTATTATGCTACTATGTTCTTGATTTTCCTAAATCCAGGTACAATATTATAATAAATTGTATTTTTTAATTGTTACCTACAATTTTATAACCCTAAATGTTGTTTTTCTTGTTTATTATTTTATAAATTTCAATCCAACTGTGCTCTATTTTTTTAAATAATTTTACTATAAATAAAATACTCGAAAAAGGCTGTTTGGTATATTTTTCATGAATATATAGTTATTCATATGTTTTTATTATGAATTATTCAGCACGAATATTTTTTTATACAAATTATAAATATTTAATTGCGCATTTAAATAGCTTTAAGTAAGAAATTCTCGTTAGTATTTTTTTGTAGGGGATAATATTAGTAATATAATAGAATTTAATTATTAGAAAATTGAAATTGTAGGATATCGGTTCAATCTAAGTAAGAAAATTTTTAATACAATATTTAATATAAGCAAGAACATTTTGAAATGTTTTCATTTATATTTGTATGTTTAAATTGACCATAGGCATATCAAAATATAATATTATATATATTCTTATAGCAATATCTTTTTTATTATGTGAAAATGGCAAAAAAAAGGCTTAAGCTGAATATCAAAAGAACCATTAACTTATTAAAACATGCTATAAAAATTCAAATCATTTATATATGAAACTAAATAAAAGTGTTTTATGTGAAAATATTTCATTAAGGTATTTATATTTACTTTTTATACTTTATAAAGTGAAAAAAATTCAAACATCTTATATGACTTATATTAATAAGTGTTATAAAAAACTAAATTTGTGCCCCAAAAGTGTCAATAATCCTTAATTTATACACGTCGAAAACAATTGCTATGAAATCAATAACAACTATGAATATATAATAAACTGTTAATTTTATAATTTAACTAGGTTATATGATAGAAAAATTTTAATTATTTTTACAGAGAAAATAAAATAAAAATTTTTTACTTGAAGTGACATATCTCGCCATTTTTAAGACCCAGAAATCAAAATTATTCAATGTTCGATTTTTTGAGCATTGATATCCGGAAAACTTTAGGTAATCGTATGGACAATATTCAAATATGAATATATAATTTTTACTTCAAATATTAAAATTCGAAAAAATTATTTCGGTTTAATAATATTCGCGAGTTCTATATTTTTCTTAGTTGACAATTACTGATGAATAAATAGTGCTGCAAAAGAAATTGCATTCTACACATCTAAACTTGAAAAAATAAGCATTCTATTTTTTAGATTGTGTTATTTTAGTTAAAATCATAATTTTTATATACGAGGCAATCATGATACTACACTTTTTTATGTGGCAAAGATGAATTTCATTATCTTTTGCACTGTCTAGATAGTTTATTGAATTTTTATAGAAGGATACACAGGCATTTCTATCTTTTTTTCGGCTGCCTCTCCAATTTCTAAAGCATTGCGAATACTGATACTTTAATATTATGACAATTTTATCATAATGATAAAACTCGACCGAATGTTAATAACCATGTTATCAAGTGGCTTCTTGTATATTTTTTTATTATATTTTAAACGTATGAAAATCCTTAAATTTTTGAATTTTTTTTTATATGCAAATTTTTAATATTTTTAATAAACAAATTGTGCTTTTAAATTTATGATCGTTCCTTTTAAATTGGTTTCTTTGGAACAGATAAGGTATATTTTTAATATAAATATAATGTATTTGTAATTTTTTATCGAAAATCTTTTAGACGACCAAAATAACTATAGAAGTACTTTTCTATTGAATCTTTATGTTTTCAAGTTTTTAATATACTAAGTACCGTAGGAAACAATATTCTTCCATGGGTACATTAAAAATTCTAAAATGTAAAACTTCAACTCAAGCATAAATATGATGATTAAATATACTATATTTTTGATGTAATTATTTTAAATTCGCTTTAGTTTATCTTGGATTAAAATATACTAATATCGAACAAGATTATGCAATACAAACCTAATATATTGAAATGCAGGCAATTAAAAATACAAAGTATTAAGGAGATAAATAGGTTATAAAAACCAAAGAGCTAAGTCATTTCATAAAATTAAATAGATAATTAAAAACTTTACAAGGTGTTTTTAGACAATATTAAAAGAATATGGATTGCAGACTTGATTTATAATTTTAGTTATGACGAGGCTGTTATAGAATCATTATCGATTCAAAGATACTAACCGAAGATTTTTTAAATATTATTTTATTTGAATTATAGATCATTTTCGCGTATCATTATTTTTAAATTTTATGCTTCATTTTGTTCGTTTTCTTAAGGCAAAATAAAAATAATCGATCTGTATCTTTTTCGTGTTCAGTTATATATATTAAATATACTAATTCGGCATTCAGCTGTCTTTAGTATCCATTAAATAATATCAAAATATTATTAAATATCATTTCAAATATTTATCAAATATTAGTAAATTTATTTTTACATGAAAGCATAATTTTTTATATAATCTTTATTAGATTATTATTTTGGAAAACGTATGTTTTTTATACCAAAAATTTAAAAAAAAATCACGTTTGGATAAAATATTTATTTTGAATCTTTTATTAATCTTAGAAATTTTTATTTATTTATTCTTAAACAAAATTTATGTTTTCGTAATAAAGTCAGAATTAAATACTGTATAAATATAGAGTATATATTTAGTCTACAACAACAAAAGGATTTTTATATTATTTGTGATTTTATAAAAGAAATTGATGTATTTTTTACTTGAATTTATTTGTGCATTTAAGTACATAACTGCATATAAATGATTCGAAGAGAAAACATTATGTTTATGAGTTAAAGTAATATTTTATTTATGACACCGAAAAGACGAATTTTCTACTTATTTAATTAATTTTTAATCTTAAAAATATGTATTGTTACATCCTATTCTAATATCTATATAAAATTCTAGTAGAATAGAGCATAGAACATTCACAAAGATCTATTATAGTTACCTTAAATATTGTCAGATATCTTACATTCTTTTTGGTTAAAAAGATAGAATTACTAGAAAAATAGAATTAACAAATGATAAACGATTAAAAGGTTTATATTCAATTTTGTAGATAAAAAGAGTGGCGATGGTTCAGCATAAAAACATTTGATCTGTAATCTTCAACGTATTTTTGAAGGATCGAATCTTTTTCAGACAATGCATTTATAAATTATCTAATCGGCAATTTATACCTTCTACTTTAAAGGTATGTAAAACATATTATGGCCATATCACGTAAAATTTGGCTTTACTCTTCATTAAAACACTTAAATATTGCTGTAATCTACTTTGACTCAATATGCGAACACAAGTGACCTTAGCCCGTTGCGGAGCCCCTTTACGTGGTCAGCATTCTTAAACTTTTCTAATAAAAGAAAACAATTAAATCACAATGTAAAATTTTTGCAATATAGGCGATATACAATGGAAAAACATTTTTTTTGCCTACTGTGTTTAAACATGCTCTTCCGGTTTTTAACTTAAGTTCGTGCAACACTAAAACCAGAACTAATAATTACATCTTAGAATTATCAAATATTTGCAATATATATTTTCTATATTAAGCTCATTTTATGTATCTAGTTTTACGATTAAATAGTTATGCGAGTAATTTTCATAGAAAAATTGCGTATAATACAACTTTTATAGACATCAAGCAAATATATATTAAAAATATGGAAAATGAGTTTACACGATAATATTATGTGCCCAGAATTGTTGATATAATAAAATTTTTTTCGACTTTCTATTGTTATTATTTCAAAAATAAAAATTAAAAATTTTAAAAGCTCAAGTCTTAGATCATATCAAACAAAAATCTTTCAACTGCATATTTTGCCGCCTTGTTAGTAATGTGAGATTCATTTATATTATATAAATTTCTTCGATATTTTAAATGATACTTGAAAATTTAATTATTAATTTTTCGCTATAATAGATTTGTGCATGATGTGTGTAAAATTGAGGCGAAATGAAAATAATAAATTTTCGAAAATTAGGTATGGAACAGTTTAAATAAGATTTTTTAATTTAAAAGTTCCAATCTACAAATAAGTAGCATATAATATCTAATAAAAGCGTTTTTACGAATATTATACTTATAATTTTTTCTGCAAAATTTGAGATACAGAACCAGATTCAAATTATCAATAAAAATATAATATATGAAATACATAAAAAAAGAAATTTCATTCGGTGTTTTTAAGTATTACCACTGATGACATCTACATAAAAATAAAAACCCAATACTACCCGATTTTCTTTTTAATAAAATTTCACTATAACTTTATTGAGACTTGAGTAAATATTTATTGGTGATCTCAGGTATAAAAACTTGGTTCGGGTAATATTAAATTTTAAGCTTCAATAAAAAATAATTGTGGTTTTTTAAGCGAACAAAAAAACACGCTTATTTTTTTCAAAATATATAAATCTTTTAGATTGTATCGATATGAAATATTTTATATTTATTGCAAGATTTGGGAAAATATAACTTTAAAATCAAAAATGCGTAAAAGAGTTGATACTTGTATTTTTTGCTATTTAAAAACACTCAAATCATGTCTTTGATATGGAAATTATTTTTGAGCCTTATTTGTTACCTTTCTTGCATTGATACGTTATGGTGAGTTTTTTCTAACAAAGATATTATATATTCGATGATAAAATATTCAAGAAAATTTTCCTATTTTATAACAATTTTGTCATTTGGGTTTTTAAATTTTTTCTAAGACTCGTTTCTTATTTCCGACGATTAAAACGTAAAAAAATATGAGATAGACCTTGTTCTACATGTTTTTGATTCATAATAAAAAAGTGTAGTGAAAATACATCTATATTCTTTGATTTCTAAATCTAGACAAAAATTAAGTTTTTATATATTTTTAAATTTTTGCGGTTATTCTTAAAATTTAGAGGATGTATGATTGTATTTAGTTAAATTTTAATCTATCAGGAAATTTATTTATTTCAAATTTGAACGCATTTTTGTTATAAAAAATTCGTAATATATATTTTGTTATTCGATATTCAGATATACAAAAAAAATAATTGTAATAAGAAAATAAAAATGCCAATTTTAGCATTTTTTTAGCTTGTATCTACACTGTTTTGTTCAGAGCTTGTGATATATTTCCATTATTTACGTCATAAAATACATAATTTCAATATTTAATAAATAAAAAGAATTTTATGACATAACCGTAAACAACATATAGGGGGATATATTCTACTTAGTTTGATTGGCATTGATAGCAATTGGCCACCAATAAAAAAACCATAATTTAAAATGAAAGATTGAAAATTTAGACCGCGAATATTTTATTTGAATTAAAAATTACGAAAACGCTAGATTAAACATTTTATAATAAACAACTTCGTTTCAAAAACATAAATAAATGATCTAGATAAAAAGGATATAAATTAAGGCTAAAAAATAGATTAATTTACTCTAAAAATAATATTTCTTTTTTCTTTATTTAACTTACAAATAGCTTCGCTTAATGTGTATTCATATGATTTATGGGCATCTATGTGTCCGTAATTTATATTTATTTTTTTACTCTTTCAAATTAAATTATAATAATTACAATACATCGAGGCAATAAATAATCTTAAATTGTTTTTCATAGCATAGTTTTAAAATTCTTCGAAAAATATGATAGTCATCAGCCATTAAAACTAAAATTATATATCTGGTAACAAATTTAAACAGATTAAATAATTTTTTGTAAAAATACCATGCATCTACATCAATCAATCACCTAGAATCGATTGATTTTTACATAATAGTTTTATTTTTAAAAATGTTGTTTCGTCATTATATTTTAAACTGAATAATAAACCCTTATTCGCACATAAATTGAGCCGTTTGTTCTTACCTTATGCATACTTTATATTGGAATTTATAACACTTGATATATCAAAAATAACTACAAAAAAACAGAACCGATAAGATTAAACTAAATTACAAGTGAATTTGTCCGTTTTATCTGAAATATAAAACACGTTTTCGATTTTTATGTTCGAATTAAGCTTTGGTGTTTTTCTGTTAATATTGTTATTTCACTCCGATTCAAGATATTTCGACCAGAGTTTGGAGCTCTCTGTGGCATCAAGAGATGAAATCGGCTTAAATCATAATACAAACACTGAATGCTTTATAAATCATTATGCGTTTTTATTGTGGCGCATAGTATATATTCTCATCTTATAAAAAGAGTATCGGGCTTAAATATGGCATAAGGTCTAACTTTATTATTTAAGTAAATTCAAACACAATGTAGTCTTTTAGTCCATTAAATACTGAAAAAAGGCGATAAATAATTATATACAATATTTATTTTATATTTGAGCAAAAAAATCATATATGGGTCTTCTATTCATATAACTTAATATGATCAATTCAGCGATATATGCATAATTTTACCTACAGTATTCATTTATTACGGATATTCATGTTTGTTTTTTCTTTCACATGGCTATGAAAATGCACCTCTAATAAAAAGGTATTTTCGATATTTTAATAGTATCACTTAATTAAAATTATATATAATGATGCGGCTTTGTTCATAAATATTAATTTTTACACGTAACTTGAAGTTAAAATAAAGAATATACTTTTAATATATAAAATCGGAATTACTATAACAAATTTTTCTATTTTTTTATTCTAAAGAATGAAAATTTTAGATTTCTGCAATCATTTACATCTTTTGTGTGTTTTATTTTTATGGAAAGATTTTCTGAAAAGTAAAATTTATGTGAATATTTACATATATAAGAGCGAAACTCTTATGTATTATACGGATTTCATCATTTATATCGATGCTCTTTTTTAAATCGCCATTATAACATGTTATATTTTTAATAATACATGGGAATCAATTAGCAATTAATGACACTTTTAAAAATTTTACATATACATATATACTACGCCGAAAAACCACACAAAAATATAACTATGTATACTTATATAGATTCTACTTTAGAACTTAGTATTTAGACTAAAAATAAGAATATAAAAAAATTATAACAATAGTGATATAATTTAAATGTATCTACGAGGTCTACAATGCTTTATACTATGTGCAAATCAAAAGCATTAATAGAAACATTGTTTTTGTAAAATAGGAGGTTTTTTTATACGAAACACAATAGGTCGTATAATAGTATAAAGGAATTCTATTTCAAGCGGAAAAATTCGCACAAAAAATTGGGAGGGGTAAAATTATTAGATTATGCATTAGAAGTGCTAAGTAATTCTTGAATATAGTGAAAATAGAGGAATTAAACAAATAAATTCCATTTAAAATTCTTAGTTTTCCTTGAACAACACATTTAAATAGATTTAAATACAATCCATTTATTTTTTTTGCATTTTCTCGATTTGTTTTTATATTATTAATAATTATTACACCTATAAAATTTAGGGTCTTTAAGTGCCGTGCTCTGATGGCGGTCGTAGTTACCACTCTATGAATTTAAATTTCACATATGGTAATATATGTTTCTAGATTTTAAATAAATTTATTACACTTTTTTTATAGGATTTTATTTAAAGTTGGCGTTTAGTCTACCGATCTTTTTTAGAATATGAAAGGAACCCTTATCTTCCAGTAAAGAAATAGATTGCATAGAATATAATAAAAGTATGTTCATTATGCGTACGAAAAGTATAATCTTGAACACTTCTTTCGAAATATCGACTGTCTCATTCAAAAAGCTTCTAATCTATAATAATTATGGCCAACAAAAAATTAAGGGTGGATCCTACAAGCGATTCTGCACATAAGTAATGTTTGTCAGGTAATAAGCAAACCATATTAAAGTATATTTATGAATATAATAAAGAAAGAAAATCACATGCATTAAAATATTTATTCAATGCAATTTATTTAATATATTAGAAAGAATAAATAAAAAACCATTGATGAATCCATAATTATAAAAAAAAACACAGTTCATTAGAAATAAACGAAAAAATTTGAATGAATAGATGCAAACAAATTAAATTTTCATAAAATTAGGATGTAATAATATAAACATAAAAGATCATGCTTATAAGCAGGAAGAAATTCACTTGTATCTAACATATATAAATGAAATTAAAAAGATACTGTTAAGCAAATAGCTAAATTAAATTCTAAAATAAAAAAATATGTTCATTTTTATTGTATGAATACTTTATATATGCAATAAATCAACCTTTAGGCATACACCGTTTGTTATAATTACTGTTTTATTTGACCTTACATGCAGACATTTACAATTTTATATTCGGTATAGTTACAGAAATAGCTGTATAAAAAATTCGGATTTTATGCATAAAAACCGGTTTCTTTTGTAAAGATTCTTATTTGTATACTTAAATTAAAACTTAAAAAAATTAAAAAGAAAGAAAAAGGGTGATGATTTTTTGCATCTTGCACATTAGATAACTAATTTTTTATTATAATACGTTTATATGTGAATCTAAAGCCAAATAAGCAGTTTTAATGAGAAATCTAGGTCTTCATGACCAATAATATAGGTATATATATTATAGAAAATTGAATTTTTTCGCTAATTCAGATTTTCTAAAAGAAACGCTGTACAACCAGAAGCATCTTATCAATCATTTTATTATGCAAACTAAAAAAAATCCAACTTAATATAGGGATGGATATTTTATAAGTCGATGATGGTTTTTGTTATAAATTCCATGTGCGATCGATATTTATTTTATCTGTTTATTTTCTATGGTATCGAGTAATTCATATGGGTTTTCTTGGGATAAAAATATTTATCATACCAATAATAACTATATATAGTTGCCTTTAAATTTTTCATTTGAATAAGGTTTTTGTAGCTGTTTTATGTTGTATTTCCAAATCGGTTTGCTTTTTATTCCCAGGCCATGCTACGAGGGCTCTATATTACTTAGGAATAGACGGCAAAAATCATTATTTTTGTAATATGCCTATATACCCTGTGTGAAGTTTATTCAAACCTTTAATCACTAATTACGGATTCTTAATTTAATATTTACCATTCATATTAATTGCGTTACTATTTACTAATTTTTTAAATTTTTATAAGATATCTTGTAATAACGCGCAATAATATCCTCTGAAAAAAAGAAAAATATATCTTTATAATATACGTTTAATTGAATGATGGGAAAAGGTAAAAATTAAAAATAATTTCCCAAAATCTACAGTGTTAATTAATTTTTAAATATGGATGTGGCTGTAAAGTCATGATATAATGAGTTTTTACATGTAAAAATAGGAAATTATATATCTAGTAATTAATCAAGCCTGATGATTTGATTTAAACAGATCATGATTGTAAAACTAATATTATCACTAACAAGGGGTCAGAAGAAATTGAAAATCTAAATAACAACCAGATTGATGCTTAGTAGTCCAAAGAAAGAATATATCAGTTTACAAAATTATATATCACAAACATTCATGCGTCTAATAAATTAACATTCGTTATATATGATGTAAATTAAATATTATCATGTCAACAATAAAAACGTCAAAGAATTTGCTTGTTGGAAAACATCATTGAAAGACCCTGGAAATTAAAATCGTGTATGTGGATGCTACAAATTTTAATTTATTCTTAAAGACCGATACGGGTACGATCCAGATCAGGATTATACAACGATAGATATATACAAATATAACTATTTTAAAATTCTTGATTGAAGTAGAACAAACAACGATCTTTGAAAGTAAAATTTATCCCTTGAATGGGTTTCGCATAATAAATAGATATCTAATGTTTTATAAATAAATTTGGATTTTATTCTTTAAACTGTAAGAATTATAGCCAAACATGGAAAAATAGAGAAAATTTAAATTACAGAAACATAAGCATTCATGAAGATTTAAAAAATAAAAAGAAATCTGAAGCATTGAAAGAAGATTTAAATATACACTAAACAATAAAACCGTAAGATAATACTTTGTTATGTGTCAGAGCAAAAAAAAACATAAATAAAGAAAGAAACAGAACGTTCTGAATATATTATAATAATAGATATAAAAAATAAATTGCGTTATAAAGATATCGAGGCACACTCAGAGCTCTAAACTACAGTTAAAAAGCAGTTTAAACCAAATTAAAAACTATTACAGTCAATTATTACTAAATAGAAATTTATATAAAAATAAGAAAAATAATTATTTCATTTTATTTAAGAAAGAGTAAATGTTCTTTGTATAATTAAATATAGATCTTGGTTGATCTATTATGTATAAATGGCCGGTTTTTACCTTCAAAGCACAAATTATAACTCTATATCATTCGTATTTATATTTTCACACCTTGAATTTTTATTTTATATATATATGAAAATAGAAATTGATGTTTGTGTGCTATATAAAAAATAAATGCGTTCTAAGATAACAATATAGTGTTATTTTTTTATTAAACATACATTAAAAATTGTATGGAACCTAAATTTCGCTGGACTTAAATTTGATTCAATACATATTTATAACGAGAAAAATACTTGTCTTCTTATTATTCTTTAATGGCTGAAATTACAAAATAATTGCATGCAATGTTTATTGGAATTTATATTCGAATTTTCAGTCATATAAAACCTTGCACAAAATTCTTAAATTATAATTTCAGACCAAAAATACTTCTGTTTGGGTTTAAATCTAGTAAATTTTAAATTGAAAATTTCGATTTTAAAATGTTATTTATACTTTTGGAAAATATGCGCAATAAGTATATGTTCTTATATGTCGATGTATATTCAAAAATTGCTTTGTTTGAATACCATCTCACGATTTATATTTTGTACTAATTTTGCAAATTTTACCTTGGACCGAGACTGAATCTTTCTTGAATAAAAAATTACATTTTATATAAATCTAGGGGACATAATAAAAGATCCAATATATTCGCGTAAAATCCATTAAAATAATTTCTTTCACTTTAAAAAAAATCGTAAAGACTTTTAAATGATTATATTATATTAAAATGTTAGAACTGTTGCATTAACTATTTGAAAAATTAGAAAGATGTAATTTATCATGATAAACATATGTTAATTTGAAATGCGATGCTATATTGGTGCTTAATTTAATTTATATATTTATAGAGTGCTTTAATACAATTGCATCTATTTTATATAAGTACATATTTAACGGGATATAAACAACCTAATTTGGGTTCTTTATAAAGTAAAATATACCTTTTTTATGTATAATGATTCCCGTTTTCTTGCATAGACAAATATATTATTTCTTTTTGTTATATAAAGATTAAATTATATCTTTCCAATCACATATATTTATAGCATATTTACAGATTTGTCTCACGACGCAATAAACGAAATTTTAAATGATAAATTTAATTGTTATAATGATAAATTCTTAATATTTTTGATTGTCTAATATAGTAAATTATAAAAAAAATTTGATTAATGCTCGCAAATCTAGCATCTGTATAAAAAATATATTGATAAAATTTGAATTATATTATGATTTTTCATTCACCTAAAATCTTAAAATCTTATATTTGTATAATAATTTTTTATAATACCTTTGATTTTATAATAAACAAAGTAAGTATAACTATTAGCAGTCTTACTTTTTATATTTTTAGTGAAATTTATTTTAGAATCTTATTATTTATCAGGTCAAAAGAATGTATAAAATATAATATAAAGGTATCTGCATACTGTTTGCGTTTTTAAATTTCTTTACAGGCTCAATAACTATCATACTTTTAGATGAAAATATTTAGTAGAGTGTAACTGGTTTGAAAACAAAAAACTATACTAATATAATATTTTATTCTAAGTATTTATATTACCGAACACTAAAATATAGCATTAAAACGTTAAAATAAAAATATATTAAAGGAATATTGGTTATTAATTATAATAAGAATCTTTATTTTTTGGAAAAATAAATTTTTACTCGTAAGCTATATCTAGAATGTTTCATTTCAGCTAAAGTAAAAATTCGATGATATTTTCCCACAAAAAATCATTATAATTTATTTAAACTACTATTAGAATCATATCAAAATCCAAATATGCTTTTAAGTGACTTTTATATAAAAATTCAGATATAAAATATTAAGCTTTTTATATATGCAATATAAAGTGCTAATTATATTTTAAAACTAAGATTTTGGTGAAATTTGATTCTTTTAAATGCCGTAAATAAAAAGAAACTATGCATCTAGTTAGGAAAACTCCTATAAATCCTATCAACTTGAAATTATTGTCAAAAAAATATTTTCATATTTGAATATTATGGAACAGCTTGATTACATGCGAAAATAATTCCCAGAATTTAAAAAAATTCATTTTCAAATCCAATCCATAGATATAATAAATGTACAACTTTTACTAAAAGAATCTATATGATTAATTTTTATTCACTTTTGAAATTTCTAAGGTAAATATCATATTTATAGATTATATTCCATTTATTAAAATATCAATAAATAGGGGGTTATTTTCTTAATATTTCAAGTCAAAAAAATATTTTTATTAATATTGTTTGATCAACTAAGGTGCGGTCGGCATTTAGGTGTTAAATATATTAAGAGGTAACCTCTTTTCAACTGCAACGCACCCCCAGATTATCATGATTTACTGAAATGAATAATACTTGCAGGCAGGCCGTCGTACTAGAAAGTTAATCCAAAACAAGATTGATATGTCGAAAAAAATTAAGAGTAAATGTGTAAACGCATCAAGTGTCCGAACATTGAATATATCCCGCTCCGTTCAGCAAGGATATGGGTAATTGCTGAGTTGGTTAGCATAATTTATCAGTGAATTCAAGTAAATAGAAATACATTCCCACCTTATCGATTATTACCTGGTAAAACAGTCTAATCCACGGGAATGAGCTGGTCGCAGGAAATGTGAAGGATCACGTTCGAGGTGCATCGGACAAGCGAGAAATCTTTTATTAATTATAGCGAACTTCGTTTAATCAAATTTTACGAATAAATAAATGAAAATAAGGAAATCCACCACAAATTTTATAAAATCTATATTTTATTATATGATTAATGTATTTTTAATCCTTAGTTTTTTGTAATATTTAATAAATTACGTAATATTCTATTATTTAATATAGCTGTATAAACCTTTCCAAGTTTTGTTATAGTTTGCTTTTTTTGATATCTATTTATTCTCTTTATTCACGTATACCTTTCTAAACACATTACAATTATAGTATATATCCATAATATCGAAAAATAGTTTTTAATTTTTATAATTTGGATTCTGTATTCTTATAGTTTACAACATTAAAAAATTCACAAAATAAGTCATTTCTAATTTAATTTTTAATTAAATCACTTTTGTAAAGAACAGATTCACTGGCTTTCTTAGTTTTTAGTGATATTAAAAATTAAATTTATAGTAATCTCATCATCAAGATGCAACATATTTTATAATTTTATTGAAATGATTAGAATAAGCAGAATAATATGCATGTATATTTAAATAATATTAAATTCCAATCAAAATAGGCCCCTTTCTCATTTTTGTTATATTTATAATATGCTAGGATAATATATTTCTAAAGTTAATCATGAAATAAAAAAAATTTACTATGTGTACTTTTTAATCCAGTGACAGAACTATAAGCCTGTTGATACATAATTTTAATTATTAGTTACAAAATATTTCCAGATTCAATAATTGACTATGAAGCTCAACCAACTGTACTTTGATACTTCATTAGAATTATAATTCTCAATCATAATCGTTTTAATCAAGCTAAAATGAAATGTAGAAGGCTGTATTAGCACATGAATAAGACATTCAAATGTGAAATAAATTTAAATCTCATATAAAAATCCATGTGAATAATATTAATAAATAGAACCCCAGGTTTGTGTTTCTTATTGCCTGTACTTCATAGTATCATGATTCGTGAAAAAGCAACACTAAAACAACAAACTAACAACAAATAAATCCTACAAACACTACATAAACAATCACCAAACAACACCAATACACAACCAACACACCAATCAAAACAAACCCACCAAACACTAACAAAAAACCACACAAACCCACATATTTAACTATATACAACAATCACTCAACAACCACTCAAACAATTTCCCACCACCTACATTCACAACTTATCATCACACACCTCTACCAATTCCTCAAACAAACAACCATTCAAAAACCAAAACAACAAACCAAACAAACCCAACATAACCCCCCACTCCCATCACCACCCAATCATCAACAAAAATACCACTTAAACCAAAAACACCCTCACAACCTCCAATCAAACCCAACCCACCACTCCAATTCCACACTTCCCAATCCACCACACATCCCCCTCTCCCAATCCTCTAATCAAAACAACATCCATCCTCCCATCCCAAACCTCATACCCCCCCTCCTCCAACCCCATCAAACATCCTCACAAATCACCCAACCACATATACCACAACACTCTAACTCCTATACTCACTAATCTCAAACCTTCCTTCCACCATTTCTAAACTCATACCCCAACACCACCCCTCAAAAAATCCAAACACTATCCCTAATCATCACACATTATCCAACACCTTAAACACACACCCACCCTAAACCTACCAACACCCAAAAATATCAAAACACACACCACTTAACACACCACCCCACCCACCTCACCACACAAACCCTCCCCCTACCCACAACAATACAACAAACACATCACTAATCCCACCCCCCATCCACAACAACCACTCCACCCCCACTCCTCCCAAATTTCAAAATCACACTCAATCAATCCCCCTAAAAAACATCAATCTATCCCTCCTCCCCCCACCTCTACACTAAATCACTCCACAAAAAACCACAAAACACCCCATCCTCACCAAACACACTCATCCCACAACCCAACAAAATTACACACACTACCCAAACAACACCAACCAAAAAAATAAATCCCACAACATAATCCAAAAAATTAAATTATAACACACACTAACCCATAACCCTACCACATCCCATAACCCAATAAACCCACAACCCCCAACCCACTCACCCATACCTCCCTCCATATCAATACAACCTACCCCATCAAACCAAACCAAATTATCAACACCCCATAACCCCCCCTAAAAACACAAACCCCCCCACACCCCCCCCCACCCCCAAAAACAAACATACACTAACATAAATCAACCCCCTCAAACCCAAACCTTAACACACCTCCCTATACTCCCCTACAACACATCCCCCAAACACAAACCTAAACCCCCAAAACACAATATCTAAACCCAAAAACCTCATATCCCCCAATAACCACATTCCACACAAACCCTTACCCTCCCCCCACCCCACTCCAACCAAACCCCCAACAT
>NW_028233247.1:0-10000 GCF_057557595.1 Rhyacophila brunnea
TCTTACGATTACGTTCATGCCTTATGACGATATAATATTGATATTTCATAATAATATAATATGATGGATGTAAAAAAAAAAGATTTTTTTTTTATTTATTTAAATTAGCTTAGGTTAGGTTAGGTAAGGTTTATTTTAATTTTTTTTTTTTTTTTTTTTTTAATTCTTCGTTATATATATAATGTTAATAATATGATGGATGTAAAAAAAAAGATTTTTTTTTTTTATTTAAACTAGCTTAGGTTAGGTTAGGTAAGGTTAGGTTAGGTTAGGTTAGGTTAGGTTAGGTTAGGTTAGGTTAGGTTAGGTTTGGTTAGGTTAGGTTAGGTTAGGTTAGGTTAGGTCAGGTTAGGTTTATGTAAGGTTAGGTTGGGTTTAGTTGGCGAACGAACGTCGTCGACGAGAGCGCCGTTTAAAGCGAGACATCGCCGTTTCGGCCGTCGACGACGCACGAGAGGGCCGCTTAGAGCGCGACACGTGGCCCGCCTGGCGAGCTAAATCGTCGTGCATCGTGCACTTCACGTCCGACTCTCGCCGGTTCGGCGGCGTGCGTATTATGACGATATTATGTTATCGACATGTCAACGGTATATGATATCTATCATAATAATATATGTTGGATGAAAAATAATGAAAAATTATTTTAACATCAAATTTTACCGCTAGAACTCGCCCTCGCGCTTTACTTACCTATTCCTATGTTGAACGTCGAAATGAAGACAATGAAATATTCTTTCAGGTGAGGCGTATCGGGCGCATTTAAAATGATCAGTGACACGCTCGTTGATCACGTTTATGCCCTATAACGATATGATATTGATATTTTTTTATGGTATTCATCATAATAATAAATGATGTATGAAAAAAAAAATTGGTTAGTTTAGGTTAGGTTAGGTCACGTTAGGTATGATTAGGTTAGGTTAGGTTAGTTTTTGTTTAGGATAGGTTAGGTTAGTTTTTGTTTAGGTTAGGTTTGTTTTTGTTTAGGTTAGTTTTTGCTTAGGTTAGGTTAGTTTTTGTTTAGGTTAGTTTAGGTTAGGTTAGGTTAGTTTAAGTTAGGTTAGGTTAGTTTTTGTTTAGGTTAGGTTAGGTTAGTTTTTGTTTAGGTAAGGTTAGGTAAGGTTAGATTAGGTAAGGTTAGGTTAGGTTTAGTTTAGGTTAGGTTGTGTTAGGTTAGGTAAGGTTATGTTAGGTTATGTTAGGTTAGGTTAGGTGAGGTGAGGTTAGGTCAGGTCAGCGAACGGACGTAGTCGACGAGAGCGCAGCTTTTAGCGAGACATGGGCCCTCCTGGCTAGCTAAATCTGCGTCCCTCCGGCATGTCAAGTAGACGATGCCGGCGGGACGCAGATTTAGCTAGCCAGGAGGGCCCATGGCTCGCTTAAAGCGGCGCTCTCGTCGACTACGTTCGATCGCTAACCTGACCCAACCTCACCTCACCTAACCTAACCTAACATAACCTAACATAACCTTACCTTACCTAACACAACCTAACCTAAACTAAACCTAACCTAACCTAACCTTACCTAATCTAACCTTACCTAACCTAACCTAAACAAAAACTAACCTAACCTAAACTAACCTAATCTAACCTAAACTAACCTAACCTAACCTAACCTAACCTAACCTAACCTAACCTAACCTAACCTAACATAATATTACCTAATTTTTTTTTTCATACATCATATCTTATCATGATGGAAAAAAAAATTAGAAATTTAAAAAAAAAAAATTAACCAAACAAATTACCAAAATATATATTCGCAATTCGCAATTCGAAATTTCAAATGAAAGATTAAACCTAAAGAGAATCGTCAATTTTGCCTTTTGTAGTGATATTTCGGTCACGCGGTCGGTAGTACGGCGCTTTATCAATACTATGCTACATTTTGTTTGGCACTCTTGACGGTTTGCGAACGAAGTACGAGACCGCGGCTTAAAGCGAGACATGCATCGACGACGCACGAGAGCGCGACACGTGGCCCGCCTGGCGAGCTAAATCGTCGTGCATCGTGCACTTCACGTCCGCCTCTCGCCGGTTCGGCGGCGTGCGTATTATGACGATAATATGTTATCGATATATGATATCTATCATAATATTGTATGATGGATGAAAAAAAAATGTTTTTTTTTTTTCAATTTAAATTAGATAGGGTTTAGGTTAGATAAGGTTAGGTGAGGTTTATTTAAATTTTTTTTATTTCTGCTTTTATTGAATTCCTTGGTTTTTCGTACGAGGGTTATTACTTCACTATTACATTGTTCATATTTCATTTACATTATTAACAGTACGGCGCTTTATCAATACTATGCTACATTTTGTTTGGCACTCTTGACGGTTTGCGAACGAAGTACGAGACCGCGGCTTAAAGCGAGACATGCATCGACGACGCACGAGAGCGCGACACGTGGCCCGCCTGGCGAGCTAAATCGTCGTGCATCGTGCACTTCACGTCCGCCTCTCGCCGGTTCGGCGGCGTGCGTATTATGACGATAATATGTTATCGATATATGATATCTATCATAATATTGTATGATGGATGAAAAAAAAATGTTTTTTTTTTTTCAATTTAAATTAGATAGGGTTTAGGTTAGATAAGGTTAGGTGAGGTTTATTTAAATTTTTTTTATTTCTGCTTTTATTGAATTCCTTGGTTTTTCGTACGAGGGTTATTACTTCACTATTACATTGTTCATATTTCATTTACATTATTAACAGTACGGCGCTTTATCAATACTATGCTACATTTTGTTTGGCACTCTTGACGGTTTGCGAACGAAGTACGAGACCGCGGCTTAAAGCGAGACATGCATCGACGACGCACGAGAGCGCGACACGTGGCCCGCCTGGCGAGCTAAATCGTCGTGCATCGTGCACTTCACGTCCGCCTCTCGCCGGTTCGGCGGCGTGCGTATTATGACGATAATATGTTATCGATATATGATATCTATCATAATATTGTATGATGGATGAAAAAAAAATGTTTTTTTTTTTTCAATTTAAATTAGATAGGGTTTAGGTTAGATAAGGTTAGGTGAGGTTTATTTAAATTTTTTTTATTTCTGCTTTTATTGAATTCCTTGGTTTTTCGTACGAGGGTTATTACTTCACTATTACATTGTTCATATTTCATTTACATTATTAACAGTACGGCGCTTTATCAATACTATGCTACATTTTGTTTGGCACTCTTGACGGTTTGCGAACGAAGTACGAGACCGCGGCTTAAAGCGAGACATGCATCGACGACGCACGAGAGCGCGACACGTGGCCCGCCTGGCGAGCTAAATCGTCGTGCATCGTGCACTTCACGTCCGCCTCTCGCCGGTTCGGCGGCGTGCGTATTATGACGATAATATGTTATCGATATATGATATCTATCATAATATTGTATGATGGATGAAAAAAAAATGTTTTTTTTTTTTCAATTTAAATTAGATAGGGTTTAGGTTAGATAAGGTTAGGTGAGGTTTATTTAAATTTTTTTTATTTCTGCTTTTATTGAATTCCTTGGTTTTTCGTACGAGGGTTATTACTTCACTATTACATTGTTCATATTTCATTTACATTATTAACAGTACGGCGCTTTATCAATACTATGCTACATTTTGTTTGGCACTCTTGACGGTTTGCGAACGAAGTACGAGACCGCGGCTTAAAGCGAGACATGCATCGACGACGCACGAGAGCGCGACACGTGGCCCGCCTGGCGAGCTAAATCGTCGTGCATCGTGCACTTCACGTCCGCCTCTCGCCGGTTCGGCGGCGTGCGTATTATGACGATAATATGTTATCGATATATGATATCTATCATAATATTGTATGATGGATGAAAAAAAAATGTTTTTTTTTTTTCAATTTAAATTAGATAGGGTTTAGGTTAGATAAGGTTAGGTGAGGTTTATTTAAATTTTTTTTATTTCTGCTTTTATTGAATTCCTTGGTTTTTCGTACGAGGGTTATTACTTCACTATTACATTGTTCATATTTCATTTACATTATTAACAGTACGGCGCTTTATCAATACTATGCTACATTTTGTTTGGCACTCTTGACGGTTTGCGAACGAAGTACGAGACCGCGGCTTAAAGCGAGACATGCATCGACGACGCACGAGAGCGCGACACGTGGCCCGCCTGGCGAGCTAAATCGTCGTGCATCGTGCACTTCACGTCCGACTCTCGCCGGTTCGGCGGCGTGCGTATTATGACGATAATATGGTTAGGTTAGGTCAGGTTAGGTTTATGTAAGGTTAGGTTGGGTTAAGTTGGCGAACGAACGTCGTCGACGAGAGCGCCGTTTAAAGCGAGACATCCTTCGACGACGAGGTCGCTGCTTCGGCCGTCGACGACGGACGAGAGCGCCGCTTAAAGCGTGACACGGGCCCGCCTGGCCAGCTAAATCTGAGTCCCGCCGGCATCGTGCACTTCACACGTCCCACTCTCGCCGGTTCGTGCGTATTTAAACGACATTATATTATCGTTATGTCAATGGTATATTATACCTATCATAATAATGTATGATGAATGAAAAGAAATGAAAAATTATTTCAACATCAAATTATACCGCTAGAACTAGACAATGAAATTATCTTACGATTACGTTCATGCCTTATGACGATATAATATTGATATTTCATAATAATATAATATGATGGATGTAAAAAAAAAGATTTTTTTTTTTTTATTTTAATTAGCTTAGGTTAGGTTAGGTAAGGTTAGGTAAGGTTTATTTTAATTTTTTTTTTTTTTTTTTTTTTTTTTTAATTCTTCGTTATATATATATAATGTTAATAATATGATGGATGTAAAAAAAAAGATTTTTTTTTTTTTTATTTAAATTAGCTTAGGTTAGGTTAGGTAAGGTTAGGTTAGGTTAGGTTAGTTTTTGTGTTTGGGTTAGGTTAGGTTAGTTTAGGTTAGGTTAGGTCTGCGAACGAACGTCGTCGACGAGAGCGCCGTTTAAAGCGAGACATCGCCGTTTCGGCCGTCGACGACGCACGAGAGGGCCGCTTAGAGCGCGACACGTGGCCCGCCTGGCGAGCTTAATCGTCGTGCATCGTGCACTTCACGTCCGACTCTCGCCGCGTTCGGCGGCGTGCGTATTATGACGATATTATGTTATCGACATGTCAACGGTATATGATATCTATCATAATAATATATGTTGGATGAAAAATTATTTTAACATCAAATTTTACCGCTAGAACTCGCCCTCGCGCTTTACTTACCTATTCCTATGTTGAACGTCGAAATGAAGACAATGAAATATTCTTTCAGGTGAGGCGTATCGGGCGCATTTAAAATGATCAGTGACACGCTCGTTGATCACGTTTATGCCCTATAACGATATGATATTGATATTTTTTTATGGTATTCATCATAATAATAAATGATGTATGAAAAAAAAAATTGGTTAGTTTAGGTTAGGTTAGGTCACGTTAGGTATGATTAGGTTAGGTTAGGTTAGTTTTTGTTTAGGATAGGTTAGGTTAGTTTTTGTTTAGGTTAGGTTTGTTTTTGTTTAGGTTAGTTTTTGCTTAGGTTAGGTTAGTTTTTGTTTAGGTTAGTTTAGGTTAGGTTAGGTTAGTTTAAGTTAGGTTAGGTTAGTTTTTGTTTAGGTTAGGTTAGGTTAGTTTTTGTTTAGGTAAGGTTAGGTAAGGTTAGATTAGGTAAGGTTAGGTTAGGTTTAGTTTAGGTTAGGTTGTGTTAGGTTAGGTAAGGTTATGTTAGGTTATGTTAGGTTAGGTTAGGTGAGGTGAGGTTAGGTCAGGTCAGCGAACGGACGTAGTCGACGAGAGCGCAGCTTTTAGCGAGACATGGGCCCTCCTGGCTAGCTAAATCTGCGTCCCTCCGGCATGTCAAGTAGACGATGCCGGCGGGACGCAGATTTAGCTAGCCAGGAGGGCCCATGGCTCGCTTAAAGCGGCGCTCTCGTCGACTACGTTCTTTCGCTAACCTGACCTAACCTCACCTCACCTAACCTAACCTAACATAACCTAACATAACCTTACCTTACCTAACACAACCTAACCTAAGCTAAACCTAACCTAACCTTACCTAATCTAACCTTACCTAACCTAACCTAAACAAAAACTAACCTAACCTCAACTAACCTAATCTAACCTAAACTAACCTAACCTAACCTAACCTAACCTAACCTAACCTAACATAATATAACCTAATTTTTTTTTTCATACATCATATCTTATCATGATGGAAAAAAAAATTAGAAATTTAAAAAAAAAAATTTAACCAAACAAATTACCAAAATATATATTCGCAATTCGCAATTTGAAATTTCAAATGAAAGATTAAACCTAAAGAGAATCGTCAATTTCGCCTTTTGTAGTGATATTTCGGTCACGCGGTCGGTAGTGCGGCGCTTTATCAATGCTATGCTACATTTTGTTTGGCACTCTTGACGGTTTGCGAACGAAGTACGAGACCGAGACGAGACCGTACGAGACGAAGTACGAGACCGCGTCCGCCTGGCAAGCTATATTTGCGTCGTATCGGCATTTCAGCCCACCCTCGACCGTTCGGTGGCGAGCGTAATATAACGTTCTCATAATGATATTTATTTCAATGGTTTTATATCATTCATAATGATGGATGAAAAAAAAAAAAAAAAAAAAAAAAATTGAAATTAAAAAAAAAAAATTATCCAAATTACCAAAATATATATTCGCAATTCGCAATTCGAAATTTCAAATGAAAGATTAAACCTAAAGAGAATCGTCACCTTCGCCTTTTGTAGTGTTATTTCGGTTACGCGGCCGGTAGTGCGCCGCGTTTACACTATAATGTGTGAGGGAAAATGTACGCAGGAGAGAACTGTACGATAAAATAATGGCGACGGATTATTGCGCTACCCAACATTGCCGTGTCCGTATTCGTTGTTGTTGTCGTCTGGGTCTCTCCCCTCATCCATCGTATAGCAGTGGGTTGTCGTCTTTGACAAGACTTCCTTCACGGCGTTCGCAAACTGCGGCGGCCATTCGGCCGCGTCGGCGGTACATTTGCGAGACGAGACACTCACCCGGCGTGCGATTATATTTCGTCGCCGCGGCCTATGCGATCGCATCACTCTGGAGTTCCGCGCTAGCAGAATCATCCTGTCGAGTGACGGCGGACGGCGTTTCAGCCTCCGTCGCTCCGTTTACCGCGCCGACGGCGTGCGTTTTCGGTGTGCACGTTTTACGATGGGAAATTGAGAAACGCGGAGCACGATCTCGTGCTCTGTGCGTATGTATGCATACAATCCGTTGTATCTCGTGCGTCGGCACGTTAAAAATCGAAAGAGAGAGCCAGCGTCGCCCGCCGGGTGACTCCGGTGCGCGTTCGCGTGTGACGTGTGGATCGCGGGTGTCGGCGCGCCCAGTGCGCGCGCGCCCGCGGCCTCGCAGAGCAGCTCCCTGGTTGATCCTGCCAGTAATCATATGCTTGTCTCAAAGACTAAGCCATGCAAGTCTCAGTATGAGCCTAATTAAGGTGAAACCGCGAATGGCTCAATATATCAGTTTTGGTTCCTTAGATCGTACACAGTTACTTGGATAACTGTGGCAATTCTAGAGCTAATACATGCAAACGTAATTCTGAACGGGAACGTGAGGAATGCTTTTATTAGATCAAAAACCAATCGGCGGTCGGCGCTCGCGTCGTCCGTCGCTCTTCGAGATGACTCTAGATAACTTTGAGCTGATCGCACGGTCTAGCACCGGCGACGCATCTTTCAAATGTCTGCCTTATCAACTGTCGATGGTAGTTTATGCGACTACCATGGTTGTCACGGGTAACGGGGAATCAGGGTTCGATTCCGGAGAGGGAGCCTGAGAAACGGCTACCACATCCACGGAAGGCAGCAGGCGCGCAAATTACCCACTCCCGGCACGGGGAGGTAGTGACGAAAAATAACGATACGGGACTCGTCCGAGGCCTCGTGATCGGAATGATTACACTTTAAATCCTTTAACGAGGATCCATTGGAGGGCAAGTCTGGTGCCAGCAGCCGCGGTAATTCCAGCTCCAATAGCATATACTAAAGTTGTTGCGGTTAAAAAGCTCGTAGTTGAAATTGTGTCCTGCGGTGTCGGTCTACCGACTGCGGTACGACAGGCACGTCTGCGGGGCTTCTCGCCGGTGCGTCCTTCGCCATCCGGCGTCGGTCGGCCGCAAGGTCGGCCGTTCGCCGAGGCGGGCCGTCGCGGCTGTTTACTTTGAACAAATTAGAGTGCTCAAAGCGGGCTAAGTTTTGCCTGAATATTGTACGCATGGAATAATAGAATAGGACCTCGGTTCTGTTTTGTTGGCTTTCTGATACCAGAGGTAATGATTAATAGGGACAACTGGGGGCATTCGTATTGCGACGTTAGAGGTGAAATTCTTGGATCGTCGCAAGACGGACTAAAGCGAAAGCATTTGCCAAAGGTGTTTTCATTAATCAAGAACGAAAGTTAGAGGTTCGAAGGCGATTAGATACCGCTGTAGTTCTAACCATAAATGATGCCAGCCAGCGATCCGCCGAAGTTTCATTATTTTAACCCGGTGGGCAGCTCCCGGGAAACCAAAGCTTTCGGGCTCCGGGGGGAGTATGGTTGCAAAGCTGAAACTTAAAGGAATTGACGGAAGGGCACCACCAGGAGTGGAGCCTGCGGCTTAATTCGACTCAACACGGGAAAACTCACCAGGCCCGGACACTGGAAGGATTGACGGATTAACAGCTCTTTCTCGATTCGGTGGGTGGTGGTGCATGGCCGCTCTTAGTTGGTGGAGCGATTTGTCAGGTTAATTCCGGTAACGAACGTAACTCTAGCCTATTAAATAGACGTACAACCGGTATCACGAGGGTCCGCGCGCGTCCGTGTCCTTTGGCGTTCTGCGTCGGAGGCGCGGGCGCGTCGCGGTCTTCACTACCGGCGTACAATGAAAATCTTCTTAGAGGGACCGGCGGTATATATAGCCGCACGAGATTGAGCAATAGCAGGTCTGTGATGCCCTTAGATGTCCTGGGCCGCACGCGCGCTACACTGAAGGGATCAGCGTGTCCTCCTTGGCTTAACGGCCCGGGTAACCCGATGAAACCCCTTCGTGATAGGGATTGGGGTTTGCAATTCTCCCCCATGAACGAGGAATTCCTAGTAAAAGCGAGTCACCAGCTCGCGTTGATTGCGTCCCTGCCCTTTGTACACACCGCCCGTCGCTACTACCGATGGATGATTTGGTGAGGTCTTCGGACTGGCGCGCGGAAGCTCCTCGTGGGCCTCTGACGCGCCGGAAAGTTTGACCGAATTTGATCATTTAGAGGAAGTAAAAGTCGTAACAAGGTTTCCGTAGGTGAACCTGCGGAAGGATCATTTCCTGTGCGAAACGAACATGTGCGCGTGTACGCGTAACGTGTAATTTTTTTTTTTTATATAAATTTATTTTGCACATCTCGCATGTGCATTATGAAATATATAATATGCCGAAAACGAAACAATATAACAACAACAATATGTAATCACTAGATTACCCTGAACGGCGGATCACTCGGCTCGTGGGTCGATGAAGAACGCAGCTAAATGCGCGTCAGAGTGTGAACTGCAGGACACATGAGCATCGACATTTCGAACGCACATTGCGGTCCGAGCAAGACGTAGTTTGTCGACGGACCACTCCTGTTTGAGGGTCGCGTACACCAGAAACACCAGACTGCGAACGGTCATATAACACACACACACACTTGTGTGTGTGTGTGTGTGGCTGTTCGCGAGCAGTTGCCGGCGTCGCCAGGTCGGCGGGGGGGGGGGATAGGTCGCGTGCACACGCACGCCTCCGCCACCCACCCGTCCTTCCGGGCGTCCGGTCAAATATTTATCGACGCCTGTTGTCGGGCGCGCCCTGTGCGAATGTAGCGCCTCAGTGCGCTCGCATCGGGCGCTCGCTTCGCGCGCACGCACTGGAACGTGGCGTGAGCGCGGTGACTTGCAAAAGCCGCTGCGCACACACGCACACAACCCG
>NW_028233248.1:0-15923 GCF_057557595.1 Rhyacophila brunnea
TTTGTATCTAATGGCAAAGTGTTATCAACCCAAATTTTGTAAAATTAATTCTTAAAATGAGCATGAGAAATAGAGAGCAATGATAGCTTTTCTTGTACTATTTTGCAGTGTATCACTTTTTTCAATATTTTATAATATCTTTAGCATGATTTAAGGTTATTTATAGTATATAAATGTATTTTTATGCATTCTTTTGTTCTAATAGTAATTTATTTTTTAAGTGAAAGTTTAGTATGCTACATTAATGACAAGATATTTATTAAACAATTCATATTTATCTGAAATTGAAATTTAATTTTTTTAATGTTTTTATGGAAAATAATTCATATAAAAAAAATCTTTTATATGTTTCAAATGTTTTCGATCAAAAAGAATAGTTTATTTAGAATAATTGTGCATCAGAAATGCAATAGGTTGGATTTTGTGCCAGCGAAGATTATATTTTTTTGTGTTCTCTCATTTTTTTTATATTTATGCACGTTTGAATTAGAAAAAAAAACTGTCCTAATTTGCAAAATTTAAAATTTTCACTATATTTTGGTGTGTATTCTGGTTAAGCTAAAAAAACCGCTTTAAAACCTTTACTTTTATATAAAATAAATTTTATTGTATAAATAAATATTGATAAAAATAACAGAGCAATTTTAAATGGTTATTTCAAATTTTATGTAACTGGATTTTTTATACCGATAAAAAGAAAACAATTTTGTATATAAATAACTATAGCATGACTTATATCATTCTTTGATGTCTTTTAATGCTAGCACAGAATTTTTCAAATGTTTTCTTGATGTCTGATGATGATTATTTTATGCTATACTATTATAGGCTTGAGTTTCATGATCAAAATCACAATATTTATCTTTTTTTTACTTTTAAAAATTATTCAAGGTACTTTTTAAATTACGTCATCGAAATTAAACTTCCTATAAAAATTAGGTTTGTTCTTATTTACCTTATAAAAAAATTTATTTTAATTTCAAAATAATATATCATATTTATAATGCTCTTAAATCGCTTTTAAGAATCATGAGAGATTTAAGGCCCATCTATAATGCTAAAAAAATATTTAAAAAATTTATCTGATTGTTATATTCACGATATTAATTTAATTTATCAATAATACTGATTAATTCAGCAACGTTTTTACTATTTATAGTTGAAAATTGATTCTTTTGTTTATACTGATTCTCAATTATAATTTTAAAGGGGTTTTTCTTTACATTTTAGCATTAATCCCCATTAATTTCTGCAAATTCTTGTTTCTTTTTAATTATATTTATAATAAATTCGAACCGAATTTAATTGGATCGCACATTCAACTGATGTATGATCTAATTTACGTTTTTTCTTTGATCTTACTAATTTGTATCCATATTTAATTCTTATCTTTTAACCTATGTGAGGTCATAATTTATATTTCTTCTTATCTTTAACTAATATGTAGTAAAATAAAATTAAATAAACTTATACTATAACCAATATATAATCATTATGTTTTTTTTTACTATTTGTTCCTAAAAATATAAATATTTTTTTTATAATTAATTATTTTTGCCCAAATTTTTATTTTGTTGGTGCATAGATTTTTTATGGGCTGATTTAAACAATAAAATATTGTAATTCATATTTCTATAAGGAGTAAATTTTCTAGACTAATATTTATGTAAAATACAACATAATTATTTAAAATTAACGAAACCTCTAATATTTTTTTTTGAATACTTTGCTATATGATTGTTTCGAAGCTCCTTGAAAAGTCGATCATGTATTTTCGTAATACAAAACACATCTATTACAAAATCAATATTTATTGCCTCACTCTTGGTAAATAAATCCTAATATTTTTATTTCATGTTTAAAGGTTAAAGTTTAAATCAAACACAGACTAATCCATGCTCGTGCATTGTATATTTCTGGATTATAAATTTTGAGTAAAGTTTTTTTTAGAATATTTAGGCATAAATACGCTGTTTGTGAGAACATATTTAATTAACTATGCTAAATGTTCTGCATAAATAAATTTATTCATTTGAAAATTCTAGATTTTCATTTTTTCTTAAAATGACAAACTAATCACATGAATTTTTTTATTTTCAATATTTATCTTCTTTATAATTGGAATATATTATGATGAAAAGTTAGATACAAAAAAAATATTAAGTTTTTCAAATTTTAAAGTCATTGATATTTATGCATAATATGAATCTTTTTATTCGTCGACAAATTACGGTGTTGTAATTTTGGATTTTTTCTTGCTTGCAAAACGTGATTATTTCCCGTGGGCACATCATATATATTATTCTTGGCTGTGTTCTCTTCTCTTTCATCTTCTTGATACCTCTCTTCTTTTCAAGAATTTAGTTCAAGGGTTTTCCTTAATCCTATAGTTTGGATATATGCCTCGATTTGTTTGATTCTGGGTTTTTCTGGTGCCTTTTGTGATATTGTGTCATCAATTCATCCCCCGCTAAGAAATACGCTATAATATCAAATAACCATATAATTTTCATTTTTAATTTAATTATTATAAATATTAGTTCTCATCTATGATTTAGAGTAAGAAAATATAATTTTCTGTTGATATTATACTAAATAAACTTAATTCCAATTATTTTTATATATTATTATAAGTTTTTTTTTCGAATTTTTGTGCATATAAATTCAATTTTTTATTTATAATTCAATATATATAGATATTTTAGTAGATAATGGTTAAATTCTTATAAATATAATTAAAAAAAACAATTTTTGTATTAACGCTAAGATCTATAGATATCCGTATTTTTAATTTAATATATAGGTTAAACTAAAGTGAAGAGGATATAGCCAAGAGTATAAATATGATGTCTGTGAGGAAATTATATTTATACTCAAATATAGAATCTAAATTTACAATGCACATATTAGTCCATGAACTAAATACTTTTTTTTAATTTTCATAATTGGATAAAGAAAGTTGATTCATGGTAAATTATTAAATACGTTATATTAACATTTTTCGAATTCAATTTTTATTAAACAACTAATGAATAGTCTTCTCGCGTTTCAAGAGAAATCATTTTCTGTTTTAGATAGATGGATTTAGGCATTAATTTTGTCCACTCATGTAATCCCTTTGCTATGGCTAAAATGGCAATTATGAAAGGCGGTATTAAGCCTAGTTTCAAAAGCAAGTCTGTCTTTATTTGACCGAAGCTGAGACATCCTATTACATAAAATGTTATCAATAGGACAAACATTGTTTTCGTTTTTTTTGGAGTTTTTTTCTTGACAAAGGCGGCAGCAATGGCTAAAATAAGGCAACTGATACCCGCTTTCCATTTCATATTAATTTTAGAAAGAAATACTAGCATGAATATTAGTCGTAATAAAAAATTTATGGCTATTTTCCCCAATTCTTTTTTATATTTATATCCGCCATATCGAAACTCATCAACTAAAGAATTGATAGTTTTAGTGCCATCAAAGATAAAATAAGGTAATAACCAAAGTGCTCGATTTATCACTATAATATTGTCTATAATTAGGAACACCAAAACATACTGTGATACTACCAACATTATTTTCCCAATTATAACAAGGCAATTATATATTTCTTCAGAATAATCATCTTTTGATTTCTTGAGTATTTTCAAGGTTCTTATCCATAGAATACATAATAATACTGCTGGCAAAATTAATGGTGTGAAAATTACTGAGTACTTTACTTTCAGAATATCGTTTTCTATTAAGAAAATTATCAATGGAGTAACAAAGTATAATAAAACTATGGAAGAAATTGTCCCGATCATAGCAATTAAGTTTGTTCTGCACAACAGTCTTGTATATAAAAAGATACTCTTTTCATCTTTTAAATGTGATAATCCGGTGTATCCGAAAGAGTCATAAAAGTCTCTTCTTTTTTTATCCCGAAGAAACATATAGGCCCTGCCTATTCTATCGAACTTTTCGTTGCTTCCATTTTTTGTATCTGGATGGAATTCTTTCGAAAGAGTATAGTATTGTTTTCTAACTTCTTGTGTCGTGCATCCTTTGTGTAAGAAAAGATCTTCATAGAATGATTGATTCATTGTAATTATGCATTCAATAATTGATTTTATATATGAAATTGCTGAAAATTTGAAACTTTAATTAAATTTTAATTTAAATTGCAAAAAGCCCACATTCCTAAAACAAAATTGTGTCGAAAAGCTGTAAAATTGGCATCTAAGATTACAAGATATTTTGGATTATGGAAATAAAAAGTGAAAATTTATTATTTTTCAAACATATTAGATGTATGAATAGAGAAAGATGCTAAAAATATTTGTAGTGTATATTTTAAATTAAATTTATAGAACTTGAGAATTATAAATTACATATATTGTATCAAATTACAGAAAATGTTACATGCTTTAGTCATTAATCTGTGTTTCACTATTTAAAACATTCGGGTATGCATAAAGATAAAGAATAGCTCTACAATTAAAAATATGATTTTATATATCCCAAGGTAAGTAGTTAACTCTTCATTTATAGGTTAATCTTGATATTATAATATTTAGATTCTATCTTCGAACAAAACTAGATAACTTATATTATATTTTTATTTATGTATTAATTTTGGCATCTTAATTTTCTATATTTTCTCATAAAGCATAACTAGGTAACTTATATTATATTTTTACTTATAGGTTAATCTTGATATTATAACTTTTTTTGATCATTCATCGAATAAAACTAGATAACTTATATTATATTTTTATTTATGTATTAATTTTGGCATCTTAATTTTCTATATTTTCTCATAAAGCATAACTAGGTAACTTATATTATATTTTTACTTATAGGTTAATCTTGATATTATAACTTTTTTTGATCATTCACTGAATAAAACTAGATAACTTATATTATATTTTTATTTATGGGTTAATTTTGGCACTATAAATTTTCACCACAAACATAAGTGATTTATTTACCGTAGGTACATCATATCTACACTCTTGGTTATATCTTCTTTTATAACTAATGCTTTTCAAATTCATTTAGATCAAGGGTCTTCCATAATCCTATAGTTAGTATATAGACCCGAATTTGATTTCAGACTTCGATTTACATTTTTTATGATTCAAATAATGTATATTAGTAAAGATATTATAACATTAAAATAATTTTTTCACAAATTTTAAATTCATATATTACTGATATTTAAAAACACTATTAATTTAATTAAATCAACGTCATAATAATTATTTTAACAGAAGTTTTTATAAATATTAGCAGAAATATATTATTCTTTGAACAAAATTAACTATTTTTATTCATTTCAATTTGTGAAAGAAGCGAAATAATCTATGCTCCTTTAACTTGACCAACAATAAAATCAAAATATCTCATTAGTAGCCATCTTATTGGCATAAAAAACATACATTTTAAATTTATTTTTAGCGCAGATTGAACATCATCAAAAAAAGAGAGATGGAATTATAAAAGCATTTAAAACGACGATGGCAATTTTAAAATATTCAGTAAATATAATACACATTATAAATTATATTAATTTTTTCTTTTATTTTTGCAAGCAATAGATATAATTTTATCGGCAATACCATTTTTTAATATCTTGATTGAAATAGAAAAAATTATTTAACTGCCCAAATAAATTTGTAATTTTAATAAAATTATTGATGATGAATCTTAGTCCAGAACAGCACAAAAAACTAAAAGAACTTTTTCCGCAACATGAAACCAATTATTTCGCTAAAATTTGCTCATCATTTAACACATTCGAAAATATGATTGAGTTCTTGTTAAATGAAAGTCAAATACGCTGTGAAGAATCCGTGTATTTAAACAGCAATCTGCACCCAGAATTATTTTTAAACGATTCCATATGTAAAAAAGAAACTTTGAATACGATGTCTTTTGCTGAACTTCTTTATAATACCAAACGAATAGATAAATTTTGGATGAACAAGTCTAAAACTATTAGAGTTTCTGAAGAAAATTATGTTTATAACTATCCAGATCTTTTTAACAATAAATATTTTGTAAAAGATGCCAATTTCTCGGAATTAAGATCAAAAGCGAATGAATGTTATCAAGAATATTTAAAGCAGAAAGAATTTGAATTTAAAGGCATGGATCTAGCGAATAAAAAACGAATAGACCGTGGAGGAAATACGATTTCAATATTTAGAAATCCACCAAAAAGTCAATGCAATGGGAGGGAAGAAATAAAATATATTGAAAAAATCATTAATACTGATTTTTTAGGACAAACATCAGCAGAGTATTATCAAATGTTTGAAAAATATAATTATGAAGCTTCAAGAATAATTTTATACAAATCTATACTGAATAGAAAAATTGGGAACAAATTACATGTACTGGATTTTCATTATTTGTATGTAAAAGAGTGTTTGATGTTTTTAGAAGATTACAGTTACGTTTACAGAAAGGAGATTAACAATGGATTGAAAATTCGTATTATAACCGGTAATAGCGAGAGAATTAAACCGGCTATTGAACATTTTGCTGCTAAGAGGTTCATGGTTTGGAATGAAGATTCTGTTAGTGTAACCATTTATTATTTGGAAATATAATTTATGTTGGATTTAGACTATTTTTATAAGCATATATTTAAATTATAGAAATCAAATTGGAAATAACATTTGTATCCCGATAAAATATCTTTTGATGGTCATAGATTCATACAAATAAAATTATAATAATATGATATCTTTTGATGGTCATATTTAAATTAATAGAAATTGAAATAAAATTATAATCTAAATATAAAAAATATCTTTTGAAAGCATTTCTTTTAATTAACAGAAATTGAATTTGAATTTGAAATAAAATTATAATCTAAATATAAAAATAAAAATATCTTTTGATGGTCATAGATTTGAATTGAAATAAAATTATAAAAATAAAATATCTTTTGAAAACAGTTTTATTTAAATTAAGTGAAATTGAAATAAAATTATAATAATAAAATAATTTTGGAAAACAGGTCATATTTAAATTAAGTGAAATTGAATAAAATTATAATAATAAAATGTCTTTTGAAAGCATAATTTAAATTAACATAAATTGAAATTTACATAAAATTATAATGATAAAATATCTTTTGAAAACAGTTATATTTAAATTAAGTGAAATTGAATAAAATTATAATAATAAAATGTCTTTTGAAAGCATAATTTAAATTAACATAAATTGAAATTTACATAAAATTATAATGATAAAATATCTTTTGAAAACAGTTATATTTAAATTAAGTGAAATTGAATAAAATTATAATAATAAAATGTCTTTTGAAAGCATAATTTAAATTAACATAAATTGAAATTTACATAAAATTATAATGATAAAATATCTTTTGAAAACAGTTATATTTAAATTAAGTGAAATTGAATAAAATTATAATAATAAAATGTCTTTTGAAAGCATAATTTAAATTAACATAAATTGAAATTTACATAAAATTATAATGATAAAATATCTTTTGAAAACAGTTATATTTAAATTAAGTGAAATTGAATAAAATTATAATAATAAAATGTCTTTTGAAAGCATAATTTAAATTAACATAAATTGAAATTTACATAAAATTATAATGATAAAATTTGAGTGCATAATTTTAATTAATAGAAAATGAATTTGAAACAACATTTTAAATTATTAGCCATTCATAATAAGATCATCAAATTTTAAACTATAGAAATAAAATTATAATTTATTAACCACCATGAATAAAATTATTACTTTTGATATAAAATAAATTTCATTTTCGATTATCATAAGATAATCATTTTTAAATCTGTAGAAATATATTTTGGAAATAAGAGTTCAACTTTTTTGACTTTACCCTTAAAATTATTTAAGGGTGACTTAAATTTTAAATTGCATTTCAGGTAAATATTTTCTTGATATTTCTTTCTAGCTAATATCTTATCAATATTCTTCCAATTATCTTTCTCTTTCATGACTTATTAATTCAAGTATTTATTTCAACCCCACTTTTTTTACAAGTTTCTACTTCAATAGGCATTCCTAACTCCTTAATATACGACTCATTGACGACCACCATCATTAAAATTTACAAATATTTAGCTGCATTTATGGCTAACGATAAATTCATCAAATTGTTTTATAACACGATTGTAACAATTAAAAAAATATCCATATTATATAATTTTTTGCCTTTTTAGTGATAAATTTGTATATAAAACTTGATCAGCATGTTTATTTTATGTTGAAAATAATAGTCTATTAAAATCCAAGATTGTAAAATAAATATTGTTGCGTATAAAAATAAATTTTAATCATGGATTAGGTTGTCTCAATTCATTAATTTCCTTTACTAAGATACAGTTATTCTATTGGAATATTACAAAACTCTTTAATACATCTTTCCTGATATATCGATATCAAATTATAGGATATCAATAAAAATGTATTTGTAAAAATTTGAAATGTGTTCGATTTAATCCCTTTTATGTTCTATTAAAATGGTTCGTTTTAATTGGTATATTGCAAAATATCCAGTTGACCATCGATCCTATTTTCTAGTTCTAAAACAATAATTTTCCAAAAATGTTTTTAAATTAACTGCATATAACCATAATACAAATACTTCTGTTCTATATAGAATTATGAAGAGCCTCAAAGTCAAAAAAAAATAGATGTAATTGAAGGATTGGTAAATCCACACAGACAAATATATACAAAAATATGACCTTGAAATAAAAAATAAATTATCTTGAATACTTTGAGAAGTAAATTAAATATAAAACATAATTTTAGAACCGATCTTTGTTAAGGTATTGAAAATCATAGATGAAGCAACCATGCAAACTCTCACACTTCGCAAGACACCAGAACTCATGTCATTTGACAGAAGAATATCTGGTTGAGGCTTCAAAATATACATTAAGAGAGTTGTGCAATATTCCTAATGTGCTGTCTATATCTCAGTAGATGAAATTCATAAAAGGAAGAAACTTGTCCCATAAATAAAAAAATGTAATGTTGGAACCGATCCTTATACATCGGAAATTGGTATTTTGTTAGATCTGTTGTATCGCAGGAAAAGTGTGGAATTCTAAAAAATAAAAATCATTCTGTCTTATATGAATTTTTCTTCTAAAGATCCCTTTTCTTTATATACCATTTTCTTTGTTAGAATTATCTCACTATTTTCCGGTAATATCAATCCTTAGAATTTTTATTTTTGCACATCTCATTTAAAATATTTTTTTTATATTTTATCTTGAAGGGTAAATTCGATCTTTGATGTTATTATTTTATTCATTTATTCTATTTAAAACACTAATTATAAAAATTAAGTAGTTAAATGGGGATATTATTGTTAACTTATTGATATATTTGAAAATGAATTTTCTAAACTATGAGCTTTATTGCCCTTAATATTTTTTACATTAAAATTTATTGGTCATGTAAACCACGTACTTCACAAAAAAAATACAATTAAATCACAACTTTACTTATTAATATTAATAAAATATTATTAGGGAACACATTCTGCTATAAAAATATATTCTACATTACTTTGTATATATCTAAATATTAGTCAGGATAATAAAATATAAAGAGCAATCATCTGTCATATAATTATCAAATTTTACATAAAAGATATAGGATAAACATTTGAAGAGTTGTTTATATTTTTTTTATTGAAAAATTACATATAATTTGCAGCATTCATACTTGATATTTTCATATAAAAAATTAAAGTAACTATAAAAAGGTATATAAAAGTAAATAAGAGATTTTATTTTTTACCGTAAAATTTATCAGTTTAAAATCACAAAAACTTATTTTACTTTGTTAAAAAATAATACTTTCCGGCTTATTCCAAACCGAAAAGGTTTTTGTTGTTCATACTTACAAGGTAAAATTTCTATCAAATTTTACATATGAAACTAAAAAATAAATCTTTCCTGACTCTTGTCATTAATTAGCAATTAAAAAATCGATTGTTCTATAGTGAGCATAAAATTCCAAATCTTTTTTCTTTAAAATTAAATACCGATAATGGTAACGAAAAATTGGTTATTTACGTGTTTTTAACATAACCATTTATTTCAAATATTTTATTATTGCACCTTATTATATTAAATTATGCCTCCTGATGCATCAAAAGAGTATATGAATATACGTTGCTCTGCCACCATTAAAACAATTCAAGCTAAAAATTTGGTTTTCTATCAATGTTTAAGACATACTTTTTTATTTATCTAGATATAAAAAAAATCTATAAAATGTTTTTTTTTGTGATGTAAAATACAAATATTCGATTTGAAAATACACAATGATATTTTAATTTGCAATGGCATATTGTATATATTAAATATAAAAATTAATTTGATATTTTGATATTTTTGCTTCTTTGAGAACTATCTAGTGTGCACCACGAGATTTATTTCAAAAAAATTCTAGAGAATTTAGCTATAAGTCATAAAAACCGTGTTTTTGATTTGCTAAAGATTTTATATCATTTAAATGAATAAAATATGCATAGTATTAACATATTTAGAATTAAAAATTATTAGAATTTCTATTTTATGTTCAAAAAGATTGCATCAATTGAAAATTGGATTTTTTTTCTGGTATGAAACATAAGTTTTCTTACATAATCTATACATAATGCAAAATTTAACTTTTTTTTATTTATATTAAACTTACATGCTCCCATTTCAATCTAATTGAATAGAAGAGCCGATAAGTTCACAAAGTATATGAGAAGTGCCTGTATTATCGGGTTTTTTAATATAATATTTTTATTCATATATATATATAATTATATTTTCTTTTAACACTTATCAACTCTTAGATAAATTTATAGGCTTTAAACAAAAATATTTATTTCCATAAAATATTTTCTGCTTTCATTATTTTGATTTTTAGATTCAAAATTTATTAAATTGTTCAATATACATACATTATCTTTATGTTTCTATGATCTCATTAAGGTTTTTTTAGAATCAAAATTTATTATAGTGTATAACAAGCATAAATTATCTTAATGCATTAATGGAAAGGTTTTGTATCATAAGATCTTATTGAATAAAAATCTACATATGTGTTTCATTTTGCTATATATCAAATTAAGTAAAATATTGATATTTTGTTATGCGGTTTAGTTCTTTCCAACGATACGTGCTATTCTTTTATTTGTCGATAAAGTTGCATCATTATGGTAAAAAATCGAATATTATTATTCATGTGTAAAAAATAACTTGGCTGTAAAATTATAATATGCGAACATATATCGCATAAATTATACATATGAAAGAGCGTGTCTACATTTTTGTTCCGTATTTTCTGGCAACATTTTTTACGCCGTTATTTAAATGTGTTAAGTGAAATAAAAATCATTTAGATAACCTAGAAAAATGTTATATCCTCAAAATTTCCGAATTATTTATTTAAAATAATGATTCGTCAACTTAAACGCAAAGGAATTAATTTATGTATGGAATCGTATATATTAGGATATTAGTGGATATTTTACCCTAACCGAAAAAAAAAATTTGGTTGGTTGAATTTATAAGATGATTGGTATATATAATTGAATAAGTTAAAGTTTTCAATAGAAAACTATAATTTACAATACATTGAATGTGTGACAGATTGAATGATTTAACATTTACCTTTTATCTTATAAAAATCAAGATAAAGTTTATATTTTCGGGTCAGATGCTATTTAACAAATTTATATTTAATTTCCATCAAAAATTTTATGAAAAAATAATTTAATTCGGGTGTCTAGATCTCTATTTATTAGATATTTCTATGGATAACAGTATTTTTTAATGAATAAACTAATAGGCACTGTAAATCACGAAAAACACTGTTTTTTATTAGAAATGCATAATTGATTTAGTAGAATTACAAAATATAAAAATTATTACCAAATGGCTTTAAATAGTCTCTTTAAACTAATATTCGGGAAAAAATACAACGGTAAGTTTTATCCAAAATATATAATATTATCGATACTATAATTTTTTGATCATCATTACCTTTTTATATCAAATCCTGCTATTTATTTTTTGGATATTTAGCAAGCATATTTATAAATTTTCTCAAATAAAACATTCACAAATATTGTATAAACAATTTCATTATAATATTCTCAGTTCAAGTGTTTAAACTATAACCAAATTTTTTGTATATGTTAATAATTTTTTAATTTTATTAATTTTGTGATATAATAACGTGAAAATAGTTTCATTTCAAAAAAGACGACAGATTATATAGTTTTATTCATAAATATTTTTTTTAATTAATTTAGTTAAAAAAGATTAGTATTTTATTTAAAGTTTTGTTCACAAGTTATTTGATCAATATATTAAAATATATTTTTTGGAGGTTTACATTTGATACGAACTTTGTGCTTGATGCTTTATTTCGCGAATCTTATGAGAAATTTGATGTTTTTTGGACTTTATATTTCGCATAGATATTGATTCTAAGACGAAACCCGAGATTATAAGTTGTAAATTGTACTGAAATATAATAATATGCCATTTTTGTGCGATTTTTTGTGTAATACTATTTAAGATTTTAGATAAATACCTTTTCCAACCTAACTAAAATTAATTCTAAACTTATTTTTACCATTAAGATGTTTTACTGTGTAATGTTTAAATAAATATATTCCCAGCGTATAAATCAGATATTTTATATATTTATTTTAATAGACTTTTTATATCAACAAAACATGTGTGTGGTCAAGACATACATATTATATCCCTAACTTAATAATCTGTTTTTATATATACTTGGGGTTTAATATGGCTAAATTTATTCCAGGGAATATCGGCGTAGTCATTTCTTCTATAATATGACTTATTTAGAAAAAAAAGATACAAGCATCTATTAAAATTATAATTTCTTTCTGCTTCAACCATACGACTATAATCTGGGCCCGTTAGTTTATCACATTTTTTGAAAAATAAATAGATGCTGCATTTTTATTTCTTCTCAAATTTTCTTGGTTTTTTCTTAACTTCTAAAAAAAATATTTAAAATGGTTTTACACATCAAATTAAAGAAAAAACATTATTTATCTTTAATTTTATTTCAATATTTGTTTATCAAACAAATAAATAATTGATATTTAAGGTCTAAAAATTCATTTAATAATAAATATATTCTTCTCGTAAATCGCATGATAAATTAAAATCTTGCTTCCATGTGATTTAGATTTTACTTGTAAAATCCATTTAATTATTATCTCTTTTTCTATATTATCATGGTATTTTTTAAATAACAGATTTAAACATATATTAACTGTGTATTTCATTGGCTTTTTAGTTAAACATTGAGATATGATTCTATAAATAGTAGAATAAATTTCGCTTTGTGCTTTTTTATAAACTTATTTTGTTCTGTAATTGCATTCTATACTAAAAATTTGTATAAAAGGTATCGTAATAGAATATTGTGCTGTTTTAAAATAAAGAGAACATATTCCTTGTGATATTTTATATATCATAATTTAATACACTTCAAAAAATTTTTGTGAATCTTAAATATCAAAAAAAATTTATAGCTCAACTAAGTAAGTAATACAAAATCAATAAAATGTATAGAAATCAGTACATCTGGTTTTTAAATATCGAAATTTACTTATTTATATCGTTTCATGGTAAAAAAAATTAAAGATTCTTTTGCTAAATATCTAAAGATTTTACGAGCTATCAGGAAATAAATCTACACTTTGATTTAGAACGCCAATTTTAAATGTTCAGTATATTTGCGATAGGTTGTAATTTATTCAAAGTTCTTATTCTGTAAAATTATCAAGCAATTGCAACCTACAGAAAATAAGCGTATTTTAAGCTTTGCCAAAATTATGCGCATTCTGCTGTTTTTATAATGTAAAATTATAATTCTTATATTATAAAGTATAAATAAATGTATATTCATATGGCTATTTCTAAAATATTGCATAATTGGCATCTTTGATTATAATTAATACTTGAAAAACTCCAACCTAAATTTTGAATTTCATCAATCTATGTCTAACATGACTGCATTTATCCCATCTTACAATTTTTTTTAATAAGTAACATGGTTTTATTTCCACCCGGTATGTTCTATTCCTTGAGCATAGCGGAAATATGTAATTAATGGTATTTCTGGAATTCATGTACAAAATAAATCATCATATCGATGATAAGGGGTTTTTTATAATTTTAAATCATATCTAATGGTTTTTTAACTGGCATTATTATCTTTTAACTCTTAATCACACCTTTCAAGGCATAATATAAATAATTTCACGTTTTGTAGAATTTCGCTCTAGCACTCTATTCTATAAAAGGGTTTCAAAACTGTCTGTGTATAAGCAAACATTATTTTTCTGTATTAATTTTTTCAATATCATAGATATTATTTTTCATATTATTAAAATACTTATCACCACGCTTTTGCTTCTATGTGCTTATTTGGTTCTTTTTTTGCTAATATAAAATTTAATTAGTAGTTTATTTATCTTTCACTTGATTTATTTTTTATATTCTCTATTTTATTTTGTTTGAAAATGCTAGATGCAGTCTTGCATCTTTATACTAGGATCATCTAAATAAACACTGAATTTTAAAGAAAATTTATCTTGGTACTTATAAATTGTGATCATAAAAATTAAATTCGTATATTTTTTTTATAAAATAGAATCAAGCAGTGTTTTATAATTAGGACTGTATAAACTCATATTTGGTTTGGATCTTGTCGTTTTACTCATCCAATTTTTTTTTTACATTTGTTTAAATATTTCTGACGCGATTGAAAAATTAATCTTGTACCATGCAGTAAGCTATTTCGGATCAATATTCCTTATCCGAATGACAATAACCACGGCTTCAAGAATCTTTTTTTTATAATTTCTATATTGGTTTTGCATAAAAACACTTCAAAGAAAGTACTTTGGTGTGCACATCTTTGGTCATCATAAAATATATAAAATATTTTTTTCGCATTCTCTGCCTTTTTTTCGCCAAATTAAGTGCACACATTTTCTGAAGTAATTGAGAGAGTATCAAATCTATTGATGGTATTATGATGATATTATTCGCTAATTTTGGAGCTGATTGCTCTCTGAACTTTTTATTCTCGTGAAATTTTCAAATTTTATATCAGTACGATTTTTAGTTATCGTAGAGATCTAAGAAAAAAGTTATTGCAGCTTTGGTATAATCCGTAAAGAAATTTATTTGTGTAAAAAAATTTAGTTTGGAATGTAATTGAAAATCGGTAGAATATTATGTTTAAAGAATTTTATTTATAATATTCCATTAACGAATTCGTAAAAAATTCATCATTGGGTCGATAACAATATATTATATCAACTTGATCATTTATTTGTGTCATTTTTAACCCTTGCAAATAGAGGTATTGATTAGAAAGTATAGCTTTAAAAAAGCACAAAAATAAGATAATAGCACACAATTAAAAATTATGATTCCATATTATACGCAAATAAAACTGGAAACGGACATTACAGCCTTGTATTGTATGTGACTAAAATTTTAAAGATGAATCCGGAAACCACAAAATTGAAATTAAATTCGTGCAAATAAGGCTAGAAAAATATAAATAATTATATAGTGACTATTCGCTTCATTCAGGCTCAAAAGTATTTGCTGAAATCGAATATAGTTTTTCTATGATCTATAAATATAAAATTTCAATGCATATTTTTTTAAGGATTAATATGCTCCAGTAAAATAACAGTACACGTTAAATTCTGAGATATGTTTTTAAAGAAATTAATGTGGTGATGTAATATAAACCAGGATTTTTTATTTCTTTAAATAAGAAAACGTTCTATTAATAACAGAGATATTCGTTGATTGATACTGAACAAAAAAATAAAAATAATTTTTGATTTTTAAACACGC
>NW_028233249.1:0-15870 GCF_057557595.1 Rhyacophila brunnea
AAAATAAATGGCATTTTCGTCATATTCAACATAAAATCTCTCCATATATTAGATGATGCTTTGCAAAAAAGAATCTAATGCAATTTTTAGGATATTAAAATTAAACTATGTAATAAATATTTAGATTAATTAGTCACATTTTTCTACACATGGCAATCTTTACTAAGCGAATAACCAATTCACTTAAATTACAACTAAAAATATTATTTAAAATATAAATCAAGACCTGTTACAAGCTAAACGTATAACACAAACTACTAAAAGCTGTTTTTTTACTAAATTAATAGCAAAAATTATTTTACCTTTTAATTATAATGAACATTATAAACGAAATTCAAAATTTATGTTTAATCAACTCAAAATTATGTTGTAAAGATTTTAAGGGATAATTTTTTAAAGATTAAAATATGATAAAGGCATCCTTGCACCAATCGTTAAAGAATGAAGAATTATTTTCGGATAAAAAGATTATTATCTATAAAAATTGTAACAATAGTTGTTTAATATTACGTGTTAGTAGAAATTTTTCAAAAACACCATAATAGAGGCAATTTTAACAAGAATGGGTTTAAGATAGATCGAGTTGTGTAAATATTTGTTTAAATCGTGATTTCAGGCTATAATTTATCAGAAATAGAAAAAAATGTTAACTCATATATTTTGACTGCTGAACTTTTTGAATAATCATTTATAGAAGAGTGAATGATAATTTATATAAAAACTTTGTGGTTTTAAAAGTAATACTAGACAGAATGGAAGGTTATTTTATGAGTACACAAGAAAAGATTATATTTATATCATATCTAAAGTTAATCACGCATACACAATAAGTTTAGTCACAATAGGAAACCATTGCTTTTTATTTTTCCGGATTACAAAATATTTTCCATTTTTAAAAGTTATTTGTGCTTCATAAATTAATCAGCCTACTATATATTTTAAAATGTATATTATTAATACAGAAAAAACAGAAATTTGTGATTTATACTGCCATTAATATTAGTCTAAAGGATCAGCTATATTCAATTTTTTATATTTTTTATTTTATTTGTGTGTCTAATGTTATTGTGCATTATTTTAAAATATAATCTTTTATAATCCTTTTTAATCATGGTAAATTTTTTTCATTAATTAGGCCTTTATTTATTGAGCTTTCTTTTGAAATTAAGCATTATCTATCTTTTGCTACGTATGTAATTATTTACTATCTTTGTGGCTATTTATTGGTCAGCAAGTCATTAATGGGATTTTATTACATTTAATTTTCTTTCTTATCAAAAATCGATATATCATTTTATATATTGATCCAGATAAATTTTTGCATTCACAAGAATAATCATATAATAAATTAACATTTATAGGTGAAAAAAATGTAGAGTGTTTATAGAAAAATAGCATACCCAATTATTTCATAACAATAGAAAAAAACAGAAGATTAAAAAAAAATACGCGTGGTTTCAATCTTTTACTAGAAAAAAACTATTAAAAGAAGTTAATAAGTTACTATGGCTGTTTTAATTATATTTTAAAATTCAAAGTTAAAAGAAATCATAATAATTTTGCCAATTTTGTTTCCATTTAATAATATCAATTTTAGATTTATAGAAATTCTTAAATCATAGAATATTTACAATTATGTTTAAATTACTGAAGATATAAATTACAACTATTAACTAACTAGAAACATATAGATAAAAATATCATAAAATATTCTTAACTATAATTTTTAACTTTCAAAATCAACATAAAGATACGGATTTTATTAAAGACTTACATGAATTATCACCATCAGAAAATCTTGTCTTTTTTTATACATCGAAAATCATAGGAATACATTAATAATTTGAGTGCAAAAAAATCTTCTTCATCAAACCCATATATTTTAGGTCTCCAATATAATATATGTATGTTTACAACATAGCATTAAACAAAGTAATATCCGCGCTTTACTATATTTTCTTCATTCTAGAAAAGCATAATAATTTTTTTTAATTAAGATATAGCTTGTATCTTTTTCAAAGTAATTTAGTTCAATTAAACATCTGAAAAATAAACAAAAATTCTGGGTTATCTCCATGGTTTTAGTTTAACACTATTATTATGAGGAAATTACAGATATATATCGTAATTAAAAATAGAATACACCTTTTGATATATATATTTTGTAGAATCGATAATAACACAAGGGTAACGTTGTTTTTGTATTTTTTTATCATATTATTTATTTTCCTCGCAAGCATTAAAAATTTCTAAAAAGATAACATGGTATTTGTATCTAGAAAAGGGAATTTGTTGAATTTTTTCTGATAGATGAGCTATCAAAATCAATGCTTTTTAGTATAGTTGTTTTATCTGAAATTACAACAAACTAGCTGTTTATAAAATACTTTATTTTTATATGTAATTTTACCGCGATGGATAAGGTTTCTATATAATGAAAAAAGAATTTTAAGCACAAAAAATGCACCTGAATTTTTACCATGTGTCCTAACAGGTAATCTTGTAGTCAAAAAATACCACAAGTCGTATTACAAGTAACGCTGCCAACGAAAGCAGAAGCATATTAAATACATTTTTGATATGAAAAACACTTAAATATATAAGTTCTGAGCGTAGACGATGGATTGTGAAATATTGCTAAGATGATATGCTTAAAAAGATTATACAGAAAATCTGTAATATAGAGCAATCTAAAGTTTTGCGCATGCAAATATCAACAATTTCAAGAAAAAATAGACCTTAGATTCATAATAAATTGCCATCTATTTGTTTTAATCTTAGTAACGAATTTAAAATATAGATACGAAATAAAATTTAATAGAATAAATTTAACGATTTAAATTTTGGTAGCAAATTTTATATATTAGTGCTAAATTTAATTTAATAGACTTAATTTAACCATTTTACCATCGGATCTTTCCACCTTCGTAACGAATCTAAATGATTCTTCTCAAAAATTATACATCGGTTCTATATTTTCCGCTAATACAAGTAAGCATACACAATCATCTCCTCTGGAACATATAAGTACACAACCTATAATTTCATAATCAAATAGTTTTTTAAGATACTATACTGTAAATATGCAACTACAAAATTGCTAATAACCTTTGCATAATCGATATAACCCTGGACTAAGACCGCTAAATCTTGTCTATTGTCGCAAGTGAAATCATTAATTGCTGTCGTTTTTTATACATTTTCCCTGTTTAAATTTTCATGGGATAATTAATTTTTATCACTTCTTTTATATAAATAAACCATGTTTCATGTAATTGTCGATTTATTGAATGATCCGAGAATCAATGTCGTATTTATTTTAATAGTAAAATAATAGTACTCAATTTTTTTTGTATATTATGCTATAAAAAATAAGAGAGGTGATATCACAGCCTGATGATTGGGCAATTGATTTTGTTTATCTCGAGACACTGTTTTAACAAATCTTCTCGTGTAGTTTTCTTCGGCATAAGAAACTCTAAAATAGCTATATAAATGGCAACTAGAAACCAGTCATGTTTTTATTGATTTTGCAATAGTATTCTTTTCTGAAAACAGTATATCATCGAGGGCGATTTCAATCCTCCATTCCTCATCCCTAAATATAATGGGTGTTATTCTATGATAAATGTTAATTTTATTTTTACAGTACATCATTGATGGCTAAAGAGTTTCGTTTTTGTCTATCCATATATATTCCACAAACTCAATTCTTCCGCAATCCTTGAAGTTTGTAAATATATTAATACAAGTGTGATTTTAGAGTGAATTAGACACCATAATTGTTGATGGATGGTCAGGAACTATAGATATGCAACTGTTGGTTTCATTTAATACAATATACCCACCGCATAAGATTATCTTTCCTGGTATGTTTATCAAGTATTTTTCTGCGCCGTAAGCCATTTTTTAAATCGGTTCTGATTTTACTTAAATTATAAATTACCAATTAAATATATTAAAATGAATAGATGAAGTCTATAAATTAAAAATTTCCATCAGATAAAAAATCCTCAATCCCGAATAAAACCCATATTTGGGCGATAATAAGACAATAATACGAAATCTATATTATTCAAAAGAACGTAAAAAATTGCATATCACGAATAATTTGTCTTTTATACATATAATTGTAATTAATGCTATCAATCTTCGTGATCGAATATAAAATTTATTAAAGAAGCTTCTTGCCTACATAAATCATTACAAATTTTAACCCTATTTATTTTATATACTAAAATTTACAATTAGATAATTATATATTTTACAAAGCTATTTTTTTGGTTTTTTAATATATTAATGATTAAAAATAGCTGTTTTTTTTTAATTCAAAAGTTTTTGTAAGGTGACTGTGTTTTAAGAGTTCAAACTAGTAACTTCTGTTTTTAGATCGGATAATTTAAATTCATCAAATTATGGCATTTATAATTACCAAACAATAATACATACCACATGGCTATAAGGGATACAGCAGACATTGCTAGGGACTAACTGTATAAGAAAAACTTTCGGCTTTAACATAAATTTGGCTGTTGACCCAGAAAACTTGACATGATTCACAACGCAAGTGGCATCTCATTGCTTTGTGACATGTTTCTCAAATTAAAAGGACGTGAATGACGTTATAAAATATACAAATAAACCTTTTCTGGTGTTTCCAGGTTGATTTTCAGTCATTTAATTTTTTAAAACAACACTTTAGAATTCTTTTTACAACATTTTTTTGCTTCAAATTCTATCCACTTTGACATTCTACTCAACGTGTAATCAATTTTTTAGACCATTTATTTTAATTTTTTTCCTCAGCCCTATTTTTTGTGAGCATGCTTCTACTTTAACTGGCATCCCTAACCTCTTAATGCACGACTATTAAATCAGAAAGAATATTGGTTTATTTTTTAACATGTCTGACTACATATTTTGTCAAATTACACTTTTGAGATGAGGTTTATATATAAAAATAGGGATGGGAATAGAAAAATGAGTACAAAAAGGGTGTTTGAAAATATTGAAAAAAAAAATTATTTGGCAAAAGGGGTCGTTTGACATATAATTTCCTTCTGAGAAATCTGAAAATTTGCAAAAAAATTTGGTATTTGGTAAAATTTCAATTTATCGAAACTACAAAATATGAGGTTTTTACAGCTGGTCATTATATACAATAAAAAAAACGTATTTTTCCTAGACATTATTATTTTTAGGGTCGCAAGCTTATATAAAATAAGATAAAAATATATAGATATTCAATTTTTTTTTGCATTCATTCCAAAAAGACTCTATGATTAATTTTGTTAATTTTACAATAAAATGTTACTCTCTAAGAAAATGTAAGAAGTTATATTTTTCCAAATATCTGATTCTATAGAAAATCCCATTTTCATGAATAAATACATCATTAAATTTATTTAATTTTATTTTGCTGTTTAGATAACTTAACAAAAGTATAAAATTTAAAATGTTCAATAAAGGCAAGCATTTTCATATTTTTAGCAGCAACTAAACAAGTAAATATTATTTAAGCATAGAAAATTACATTGCATTTTCTAGCAGGGTCAGTCTGAAACCTGTGGCTTTACGCCACAAACGGTCTCAGATGCTATTTTTTGTGGCCTCATAAAATAAATAATTTACAATTGATTCATCTATATTCATTTCATAGAAATTATGATGAAAAAACTCTAACTGTTCCTATACTATGAATATAAAAAAAATTTTATTCATATTCGTAAACTTGCTTATTCCTATGTTAGAGAAATGTTATAACGACCTGTTAGATATGTGGTGGTGTTCTTTTCGTTAGTATGAGAAGCACGTTTACAAAAACTGTTTGAATATAAAGAAGACATAAAAAAGTATACTAACCCATCAATGAACGTTTTTTTTTGATATTATAGAATACTACAGAGGCGATTAAAGGCTAGCATATCTATTATGAAAAAGGGATAAACTATATTGTGATAATCATCTAATTTTAAAATAAATATTAGAAACAGTGAAATGACTTAATTCTGATTAAGTTATGAAATATTGTTTTCTTTCACTATCAGATGGTACTATCACCAAAAGACAATCAAAATTAGTAGTTTATCTCTAAAAACAGATGGGTAAAGTTTTTCAAAATTCATATAACTATTTTCCTATTGCTGTCCATGAATTAACAGATTGAACAAATTCATGTCTGGTTCTATATTTTGTATGTTTGCTTGATAACAACTTTTCTGTTATAAAGTTTTTTTTGGCCTTAGGAACACGAGCGATTGATATATTCTAAGACTCTGTAGAAAAATGTAGATTATCAAAATTTTTATAATAATTTTGTAGCATTTGTACTGATGGGGCACCAGAAATGAAAAGAATACGAGAGAATAGATTACACTGCATACAAAAGGAGATTACCTTTGTAAATCATCTGTTTCTATCATATTTTATTTTACATCAACGGAATATTCGTGCTAATACTACTCATTATAATAATACTATTGAGTATGCAGTATAAATCGTATAGCATATCGGAAAAAGCGCAATAAGACATTTTTAAAATGTAAATTTTCCAATTTCGTGGCAAAAAATCTGCTGTATTGTCATTCCCTAATATACTCAAGGTTTTTGGCTCTCGAAAGATGGCATGCTAACAAAATCCCTTAAGCTAAAGATTTTATTATATCATTATCATGTCTAAAACATCTAGCCTGTCCATTGATAGATAAATTTTTTTGGTTCAACCTTACTTACTTATAGGATATTACACATAAACAGAATGAGTTCAATTTTTTCTGCAAGGAAAGAATAAAAATATGTTTTTTATGTTAATAAATATAAAGGCTTTCAAGAAAAAAAACTTTTTTTTGTGACTTTTTTTCTGTGTGGAAGAATTAAGAAATACATTTTTCCCAATTGCATAAGATCTTTATACTTAAAAATATAACGGAAATGGCGTTGATGGTAGCATATACAGAGTAATTAGAATAGCTGATAATTATATATGATTAAATTTATAAGGATTATAAAAAACATTTTATATGAAAGCAGTTCGTTTCAGAAAAAAATCTTGTAAACATAATACAATTACCGTGTCAGCTGCAAATGTACATATTGAAAATAAGAAAATTCTAGATTTAATAGAAAAGAATATTTTATAGTATTATAAATTACAACAGAATCAACGCTGAAGATTACCATGTATTATGTGTACTTATTGGTTTGAGCCCGCCATAATCACCTTACTTATAATAAAAACCAACTAAGAACACAATTCACATATATATTAAGAAGATCAAATATGATTCAAGGTGTGTGTACCTAAATATGAACTATGTGTGAAGATAACGATGCCGTAAATGACATCGTTTAAGCACCTATATAACTTATTTTTATGTTTGATATGTGAAAACATATTTTTATAAATTTTTAAAATAAGAAATTTTATGTGCGGCTTCATTAAAAACTCAAAAACAAGAAATAAGGCCTCTCGGGCCAACAGGTTTTCTTTCATGCCTTAGTGTGTCGGATTTTTCCTCCAAATTTTTTTAAATTACCTCTTAAAAAATAATGACACATGTGAGAATTTCATGGTGGTAGCTTCTATTACGATGATAAGAAGAAATTGCGAAGATGGTTTGCATATCTATTATGATAATCAAAGAAAAAATGAAATGTTTACATAATAAGCAAAAAAAATTATTCACACGTGAAGATATAATAAGATTATACTTAGTGCACTAAAAATCATATTCACACCACATGAAATGGATTCTATCTAATACAAATATTAAATATCAAAAAAACTCTATAAATGTAAGATTATAATTTATTTATAATTTTAAAAAATAATGATAAGTTATAAAATATTCTTAATAAATAATATAATAACTTTGAGATTGTATTAAATTTAGAAGAATAAAAAGTTTTTTTCATTGTATTTTTTTGAAAATTTTTCAGTTGCACCCGAAAAAAAAATTGTTTTAAATCTTTATTGGTTATTTTTTTAGTGTAAATATCAATTCTGTTGTTCTGTTAAATTATTAATAAAATGCATGTAGAGGCTACAGATGTGTTTTTTTAATAAATAAATGGACGGTATCATGGATAAATTACGATTTAGAATTAAAATTTCTAAACAATATTAATAGATGATAAATATTGTGAGAATACAAATTAAAAGTGGTAAAAGACCCTTGAATTTCAATAGTATGTCTTAAGAAAAAATAAAATGCAAAAAAGGGTGATTTTTTGTGTATTCTAACATTTTCGAGAGACAATAACAGTAATATTTTATAATAAAGCAAGAAATTTTTTATTTATAGGATTATTGTAAGACAATATTTATTCAATGAAAACTATATATCAAGAAACAATCAGTGTAATGCTTTGACATATACCAGTATAATTATGCGATAAACTGACAATTTGGCGTACATAAAATCCCAAAATACGCAATAACCCCCTAAAATCCATGTATGTAATAATAAAATATGTGATCATGCATATATTTGCTGTGGAAAATTTATTTCAAAACAAAAAAAATCAACAGACTTTTATTGAACAAATAGATGGTAGTAGATATAATTTTCCGACGCGAGCTCTACTGCAACTAGATATAAGATAAAAAAAGTATACAGAGATTCAAAATAGATAAAAAGCATCTAGTATGTCTTTGTAAAAAATTTCAAAGGACTTAACTATATAGATTTAGATATTAAATATAGATATACGAATAATTTAACTGTTTCTCAGAAAAATTTAATATTTAATGCAGCATGAATATTTTAAATTTGTAATCTATTGATTGCAAGTAAAAAAAATAAAGATATCCACCGACTAATTTTTAATGTGTGAATTAAAATATGATACCTTTTTTACAAAATTTCCGAATTTTTTAGTTATATTTGACTTATAAGTATTTTAAAATAGCCTAAATGTAATTATAAAAAAATTGAGAAAATCACAAATGCTATTATATACAATTGAACAACTATGTTAGGATTTAAAAATAAAATTCAAAAAGCTAAAGAAAATTTTACCAAGAATGAAAAAATCACTATAAATACGCTGCTTAACAAGTTAGTATAACAAATATGTATATCAAATATATTTATGCGTTGAAATGTATCAATAACGAGTGCAAAATAAGTATTTTACAATATAATTTTTTAACATAGTCTAAATCTAATACATAGATGTTTTCTTCAGATTTTTAAACAAGAAAAAATGTTATAAATGATTATCTAGTAAGATCTTTAATATTTGCCGTAGAATCTTAAATAGAAATTATGGTGGGTTCTAATCCCTCTCATGCATGACAACCATAAATTAACATATCGGATGTTAATGCTGTCTAGCTGCAAAGTTTACAAAAAAAACTAGTGTGTCGAAAATTTTTAAAAGATAGATTTCGGGTTCAAACACAGACTTGATTGAGATTTTTTAACAACTTGATTTGATTATCGATAACATTTGAAAGTAGTCAAATTCTGTGTTGGCATGTTAAAAAGGTTTGATAAGCGGAGACCAGATTGGCGCATTAAACACCATATATCATTTCTCATACGGGATACTTCTACCACCTCATACATTTGATTTTATTTTATGACCATAAATAGCACCAGGGATAGTTTTTGGGTTTATAAAACCAATAAATATCATAATTGTCATGTTAAGATAAAATAGATGATGGTTATGAAAGTTTTCAAACTGTATTCTAACATAGAAAAAGACTTAAACCACTCAGAAGAGATATAGGTAAGTATAGAGAGCAGCAGTAGAATATTTTTTCTGGGTCGAAACGTATAAAAAAATCCATTCCCCTGGTATATTGAATATTATCTTCAACATATGTTTATATGCCACAATACAAGCAACAAGAAATTCCAAGGTCTATACATATAGATGCAGTAGTTCAGTATTATTTCCATTAATAAAAGAACTAGCATATGATGAATATATAAACATGCATAATATAATAAATTCACACAATCGACTTTTCATTTATGAAATGTTCAATTTCAACATACTGGGTAAAACAAGATATAAATGACCTAAAATATAATACTAAATGTCTTTTTAAAAATTATTAGTATAGAAGTCCCTGGATAAATAGTTAAAATGTGAAAAATATTATATTTGTAGAAGATAAAACTTTTAGCTGTTTTCCTATAGACTGCTATGAATAGCACGGTAACAAATTTATGTACGACTTTAACATAAAAGAAGTTTTGAATTCTTCTTAAAATACAGTAAAAAGGTTTTTAATCATTCTATTCACGTATATTTTCTGCATATATGTAAATTTATAATTAAACGAACATTTTTTTTTGTAATTTGATATCTAAACTGAATCAAAATTCTGCATTACGATTTTTAAAGATAAAATGTTATAGTTAAAGTTTTTGCCCAAAATTTACGCAAAATTGTAGTTTAAATATTTTTCTAAATAAAATGATGTATTCTTCTACATAATTGCTAGGGTCAGAAATAAATGAGTTAATGCATTTCTTGGCTTGTACTGGTTTGAAGCATTTCAAATGATTTTTTTAATATAAGTCAGATTATTAAATATTAAAAATGCAAGATTAAATATACAACTTTTCTTATTTTCATTGTTATGTGAATAAAATATTATATTATTCTTTATTTTTATAGTTCGGTGAAAGTTTTCATAGAAAATGGAATTAAAAAATTCAATTTTGGATATATAATTTAGGTAAATGAGTTGGTTTAGTTGATGATTAAGAAAAAGAAAATTTATTAAAGATATGATCAAATAAACCTGTACAAATACCATTTTTGTTTTATACATTTTAATAATTCACTAAAGTGCTCAAAAAACAATATAATACCTTTTTTAAAATCTCTTCGCAATTTGATTTACTTGGTATCTGTAAAATTAAGAACGATTCAATTCTTTTTCAATTACAAAAACAATGTATCTTACTAATTAAAAAACAATATGGTCATTGTTTTAAAATTAGAAAAAAAAGATTAAGATGGCTTCCTAAATGTAAAAACACCCACACTTGACATATATTTTAAAGAAAATCGTAATAATCAATTTTTTAGCTTTTTTATCGTTATACGAATTTCTAGTAGCTTAAATAATTTTTGGTACTGAGATCATATAAGCATAAAAATGTAACTATGAAGACTGATCTATAATTTTACAGCTGTGTTTGTATGGAGATTCCAAAAATAAAATCATAATAGCCTAGCATATTTCTAAGTATTTTTATCAAAATTTAACGGTATACTAAAGCAACTATTATCTTACATTATTGTTACTTGTAAAAAAAATACATAAAAATATAATTTTTTGTTTACTGTTTATTATTTAGTGGTTATAAGGAGCTTCTCTTTTGTATAGTGGACTCAAGTGAGAAAAACCCGTCATTACTATTATTTCTTTGAATTAAGCGGTTTTAAAATACAAAAGTATATGTTATTGCAAAAAAACATTGATTATCTGCAATTTTCAATATTCGTAAATGACTAATTTGCACATAATGTCAATCAATTATATAAACATATATGGAAAGGATTTTTTTGGGCAATCGTCTTTCCTCATTTGGACACCGATCAATCAAGCTGAAATGCTTAAAAAATTGTGAAAGTATTTATATGAACATTTACATGTTTTTTAGATGAATTATCAAAGCAGGCTTTTATATTTACAAATATTTTTAAACGCTGAATTGCATGAATTTGGCCTTTATAACCCGTCGATTGTTGAAAAAAACCTTGGTGCTCATGACAATTATGAAATTATAATTTTTTCTACTAAAAATAAAAATCTTTTATATGAAAATATTATTGGGGGGAAAATGCATCGCTGTCTACTCGATTGTTTTGTCTTACACATCCACGATTTCGGCGAAAAATATTCCAATGAAATTTGAAACGCTGCAAAGCAAATGCATGATAGCAAAGAGATCGATATACAAAAAGATATTAACTTAATAGCCTTTCAAATGAGCTTTAAGTCAAAAGAACAGGTAGAAAATGATTTTAAACTAAAATTCAATGAAAAAGATTGTTTTTCAAAAAATTTAAATACATTAAATTACAAAAAATATGAATCCTTACGCTTATCACCCCACTATAGAATGAAAGTATGTAAATATAACATTGCTTATATGATGAGCAAGGATTATTTTGAAAATTTGGCAAAAAAAACCATTTGAAATTATAATCGGAAATGTTGATAAGTTCAAAGAGATATACCCAAATTTAAATTAAGCCCCTTTAGTTTTAACTGCATGATTTCAAAAGATAAAATTGTTGCTCTAAAAATATTTTGCAAATGCCATGCAAAGGCGCATATTATAGTTGATTCCATTGAAGTTGAAGGCGATATAAGTTGTAATTTTTATTTATTATATTTTCGGCATTCTCTTGCATGTATATTGGAGTTTTTAATGTACTTTGAAAACGAGATTTTTATGGATAGAATAATTTGCGAATCTAATTTTAGCGAAAATCCAATGCAAATAAGAATAAAAGAGGAAAATGTAAATTTAAAGTTTATTTTTATTGACCCGCTAACTGGAAAAAGAATTCTTGATACAATGCATGATGAGATAACCCAAAGAGTATCCAAGATATTTTGTTTTCTTTATATGTCTAATGTGGATATTTTTAGCTTTTTTTTGATCAGTGCATTTATATTAGAAAAATATATAAGGGTGTTGAAATGCGTACAGCAGAATTTCGTTTCAATTTATTTTACCCTTTTTACAGGCAATTTTTAGGAAATATCGAAAGAATTTTTGAAATCAACCATGATGATAGTTTATCAAAAGAAAAACTTACTAAAATCTTACAAAAGTGTTCATATACTATGATTTTTATTCGCGATACGAAGATCGATTGTTTGAATTATGCTTATTTAAAATTGAGCCTTATTTCCGACTTAGATAAATACATACACGAAAAAATGACAAAAGATAAAGTTTTTTTACATTTAAAATGCATTGAATCGCTACAATCTATCTTTATATTGAAAATAGAACAATTTGAAACCAATATAATGCCCGCGAATAGTTTAAATCTGTAAGAAATTATCTATTTATTTATAGAAGAAAAAATAAAAAGCTATATATGCGAAGAGAGTTATTAAATAAATTATTATATTACGGTAAAATACAGGCAAAAAATTTTATTCCTATTCAAATCTCAATATATTTCGTAAGAAAGTAACTGGATATATTAATTCAATAAAAATATAACAGTAAAAAAGCCAATAAATAAATCAAATCCTATTAAATAAATATATTTTTTTATTATAAACTATCAATATATTTTTTCTTATATCGTCAAAAAGACAAAGATAAAATAAAGATGATCATTAACACACACGTATAGTAACTTTAACAGTCAAATACTAAAATTTAAATTAAAAAACAATCTAATTGATCCACAATACGTTTAAAAATAAGCATGAATTTTTTTATGCATAAATACAAAACAAGAGGTGTGTTAGTTTGAAAAAATTTAATTTAAAGCAATGCAAAAATGAGAAAAAAATACGAATCAGAATTTGAGTAAAAAAATTTAAAATTTAAGAAAATAAAAGTGAGATATAAAACATATTTAGAAAATTAGTTCGATAATTACACAACAAAATTGTACTCATAAAAATATTGCAATTACATAAATTTACAAATTATACATTAAACGGATATATAACAAAATCCAAAACTTCTGCCAAAAAGCACATTTTGATGGCATAAATGTGTAATTTTTGTTATCACATATATAAAGAAAAACAAGAGGTTATATATATTTATAATGAAGTTATGCTGAAAACTTGGCTTTTTGTATGTTTCATCTGTTAAAATGAGGTTAATTCGACTGAAAGTGACTTTACCGATTCTTAGATACTAAAAAATCTTTTCAAAAATTTATAGGATAGTAAATGAAAAGCGGTTTAGAAGCATATAAATACATATATACAAAAAAGTAAATGGTTTATCATCGTAAATTTTAAAAAAAAATTTAGTTAACTTTCGGAATAAAAATCCTTTTTTTTAGCTAAAGAAATTACTTTCGATGTTAAAAGCGGTTTTTACATGCTATTCACAGCACGAATATGGTAGTAATCTAGTGAACTTGATTTTAAAAATCTTTTGATGTGTGTTTACAAAGAGCGACCCACTCTAATACAATATTATATGTTCTAGTCGTAAAATTAGTCCTTATTTATGCAAACAAAGTAAAATTGATAACATACCTTTTTTCTAGATATAAAAAAAATAACACACAGTCGTTTACCGAGCCAAAAGTAATATATTGATAGTTTTAATTTTTTTGAAATATAATTGGCACAAAAATGTTATTTATATTCTCAATTTTTTTCATTAATTTAAACTACTAACAGTGATAAAAATAGTAAAATTGAAACTAAAATTAAGCTAAAATCGCTTTATATTGTTAGAAACCGTTGCATAACTGCAGCTTCTCTCTGTAAGACTCTCCCAGCACTTCTTTACCCGTAATCAATATAAATTAGGCCATTTCTCATTGGCGGCAATCATTATGTGAAGTAAATGTAATTCTGTTTATGATCCATCGCCAAGTTATACAAGCAAACCACACTATATATAACCTTGCTGCACGTTGTGGGATTCTTTTTAATACCTAAGGCACAGTTCAACAGCTTACACAGAAACCTCTCATTTCTCATGGCTTTTTAATGCTTCATATTTTATTTTTATTGTTCACAGATTGCCCCCTTTTGATGTTTTCTCTGAGGTAGATTTATTCAAAATTAGTGGGGTGGGTGGAACCCGGAAACCCTTCACTAGAATCTGACTTTTTAACCACGAAACCATACCACCAAATACCAAAATTATGGTTAATTTTTGATTTATTAAATTTAAATTTTTATTTCTTTTTCTATTTACACTCAGAATGCAAATACATATAGAGAAAGCAGAAGTTAATATTTATGCATTTTATTTTAAACAAATAGAATCAGATCGATCGTAGATATTTTTTCGAGTCTATTAACATTTTAATTTAATATCGACATTTTTTTTGATTTAAAAGACTCATCTGAATGCATTAGTAATAACTGCTTCTACATGCAAAAGCCATTAAACAATTTTTCTTTAGCCTTTACTTTTTTAAGCCTTCTTTGTATGTTCAACTGTTGCAAAAATGGATATTAATTACTCTAGATATTCATTATAAAATTGTAATTGTCTTAATAAAGATTTCAACATGGATTTTTTCGTTTTCTTACGTCTTTAAAAAAAATTGATTTTTTTAATAAACTATTTGAACCAAATATATAATTTTTGATGCTTTTGCTATAAATTTTGCCTTGACTTAAAGAAAATAAAATCTATATATATGAGGTTTATTTTCAATTATATTTCTTTTGATTTTGTTTTTAATATTGCTGTCATTTTTAGATTATTATTCTAAATATATAAAAAATATTGCATTAAAATTTTATAGACTAAACTAAAAAGTATAATCTTTTTTAATTAAAAGTGGCTTACTTTAATATTTTCGTAATTTTAAATGCAGAAAAAATATAATAGAAAGAGCCTACGTTTTAAAAATATATGTAAGATTGATTAAGAAATAACACATATCGAATTTACTTTATCTTGTATTCTTTGCATATAACAAAATATTCAACCTCTAATTACGAAAAATGTTATGTTTTTTATTATTACAAAAAATTGGTATTTAACTTGTTTTTTATATAAATTTTATAGTTTTTTAGAATTAAAAAGTTCAATCTTGTATTTAATGCAAGTTTTTTCTTTTTATATAAAGCAGAGTTGCAGTTGGCATTTACAAAAAACTATCTATCCACTTACTAATTTTTTACAATTTTTTTGGTGAAATATGTAATAAAAAATCTTG
>NW_028233250.1:0-15828 GCF_057557595.1 Rhyacophila brunnea
TTGATACATAGTTATTGAATCATTTAATTTTAGAATAATTGACAATAAAAGCTCTTAGGGTGATATTAATATAAAATCTTAAAGTAACTATAGTTATAATTATTATTAATAAAATAATAAAATTTGCATAATTTGTTCTTATAAATACAATGAGTAATCATTTTGGTAAGAATCCTAATAGAGGGGGTAATCCTCCTAAGGATAAAATATTGACTGAAAATATGAAATAGATTATCGGGTTAATTTTAGTGCTAAATATTTGATTTAAGAAAAAAAAATTATTTTTATTTAATATATTTATAATTAAAAAGTTTAAAAAAAAGTAAATAATAAAATAAATTATTCATAAATTTATTCTGACTAATAATCTGCACAATATTCACCCTATATGGTTAATTGATGAAAAAGCCATTAATGATCGTAATGCTGATTGATTTAATCCTCCTAAAGCTCCAATAAGATTGGATAAAATAATAGCTGTTATAATTCAGAATTTATTTATACATAAAGAAATGGCGATTATAGGAGTAATTTTTTGTCAAGTTGATAAAATTAAACAATTTGTTCATCTTAGTCCTCTTATTACTTTAGGGAATCAGAAATGAAATGGAGCTGCTCCTATTTTTATTAAAAGAGAGATATTTATAATTGAAGATGTTAAATTAGATATGAAAGAATTTAATTTAATTAAAATAATAAAAAATAGTAATCTAATTGACGTTAAAGTTTGAATTAGAAAGTATCTGATTATTGCTTCGGATATAAATATTCTGTAATTTTCTATGATTAGTGGAATAAATGATATTAAATTAATTTCTAATCCTATTCAGATTCCTAGTCATGAATGGGATGTAATAGAAATTAAAGTTCTAAAAATTAAGAAAGATATTAGAAATATTTTATTTCAATTTAAAATAAAAAAAAAAAGATTAGACTTTTATAAATGAAGTATGAATCCACTAGCTTTATTAGCTTATTTTTTTTTAAGATTTAAAGATTTTTCTTTATTTAAAATTTTGAAAATTTTTAGTTTTTTTAACTTAAAATCTTATTTAATAGTGTATGATGCACACAAATTTTTGATGTTTGAGGATTTAGTTAAATTCTAAATTATATAAATTAGTAATAAAAGAAGATAATCTTCATGTTTTACTCTATCAAAGTAATCCTATTAATCAGGCATTTTATTTTAATTAATAAGATAATTATTTAATAAATATATAAAATCTATTATATTAAATTTTATATAAAGTTTATTCTAGCTTTATTATTTAAGTTTTATTGTATTATACATATATATATATATATAATTTGTTGAAAGTTTTGAGATTAAAATTAAATATTTGATCTGGGATTATAGGAATATTAGTAATATGAAAGTTTAAAAATTAAAGAAATTTAGATTTAGAAGTAAAATTTTTATTAACAAAAATTGTGCCAGCAGTTGCGGTTATACAATTAATAAATAAAATAAGGTTGATATATAAATATTAAAATTGTAATTAAAAAAAATTATATTAATAATTATTAGGTGAAATTTTTAATTATTTAAAAATTTTAGTTAAATTTAAGATTTATTTTATGAAAAGTTGTTATTAGAATAGGATTAGATACCCTATTATTCAGGTTAATTAATTTAATTAAATTAGTAAATTTTTTTGAAATTTAAAGAATATGGCAGTATTTTATTCAATTTAGAGGAACCTGTTTTTTTTTTGATAATCCACGATTAATTTTACTTAGTTTAATTTAATTTATATATCGTCGTTATAAAAGTTTTTTATAAGAATTTAAAAAATTTTATATTTAATATTTTAAGTTAAATCAGATCAAGATGTAATTTATAATTAAGATACTAATGGGTTATAATAAATTAATTTTTGGATATTTAAATGAAATAAGAGTTGAATTTAGATTTAAATGTAATTTATTTTAATTAAATTAAATGATTTTATGTTTTATAATATGTACATATTGCCCGTCGCTCTCATTATGAGTTGAGATAAGTCGTAACATAGTAGGAGTACTGGAAAGTGTTTCTAGAAATCATATTAAAGCTTAATGAGTAAAGTATTTCTTTTACATAGAATAATTATTGTGCAATTCAATTATATATGATAATATAATTCTTAATAAAATTTGTTGAAAGTTTGTTAAATTAATTAAAGTATTATTAATTTTAAAGATTTTAGTATTAATTAGAATTATTTATATTATTTATAGTTAAATGGTATTGTAAAAGATTGATGAAATAGATAAAAAATTTTAATTAAAGTAAACTTTAGTTGTTGTATCTTGTGTATCAGAGTTTATTAAAATGAATTTATATAAATAAATTTTTCGAAATTAAGAGATTTAATTAATTAATATGGTTACTGTAAAATAATTATCATGTATAATTAATTAGAAATGAAATGTTATTCGTTCTTATTGATATCTAATTTCTTTAGAAATAAGTTTAATTTAAATGAAATTTTGATAATAGTTAAATTATTTTAATTATTATAATTGTTCATTAAAATTTTTGGGGATAATCTTAAAAGTTTATGATTAAATTAAAAATAAATTTAAATAAAATTTATAAAAGTAAAATTTTTTAATAAATATAGTTTATTATTAATAATTTTAAAAAGATTATAATTTAATTAATTAATTAATTAGTTTATTAAGATATTAAAAATAACGGAAAGTTTTGATTAATAATGATAAAATTAGTATATTTAAGTTTAATTAGTAATTATTGTGAAAGGTTGATTTAATTAATTCGGCAAAATTTTATTCGCTTGTTTAACAAAAACATGTCTTTTTGATTAATAATTTAAAGTCTAATCTGCCCACTGAAATTTAATTTAAAGGGCTGCAGTATTTTGACTGTGCGAAGGTAGCATAATAAATAGTTTCTTAATTAGAGACTGGTATGAATGATTGGACGAAATAAAAACTGTCTCAAGTTAATTTAAATAGAATTTAATTTTTTAGTCAAAAAGCTAAGATTTATATAAAAGACGAGAAGACCCTATAGATCTTTATAGTTTTAATATAATATTTATATTTATATAATAAATTATTTGATTGGGGTGATCTAAAAATTAATTAAACTTTTTATTAAATATTAACAAAAATTTTTGATTTTATTGATCCTTTATTATCGATTATTAGAATAAGTTACCTTAGGGATAACAGCGTAATTTAAATTTTAAGTTCTTATTGAAATTTAAAATTGCGACCTCGATGTTGGATTAAAATTATTTTTGGGTGCAAAATTTCAAATTTTAAGTCTGTTCGACTTTTAAATTTTTACATGATCTGAGTTCAGACCGGCGTAAGCCAGGTTGGTTTCTATCTTTATAAAATTATTTTATTTTAGTACGAAAGGATTAAATAAAAGGAATTAATTTTTATTATTTGAATTTTATTAATTAAATTGCTATTTTGACAGATAAATGTGATAAATTTAGAATTTATTTAAAAATAATTAAATTATTTAAATAGTAAAATGAATATAAATGATATTTTGTTGATATTTTTAGGAAGATTAATATTAATAGTAGGGGTACTTTTAGGAGTTGCTTTTTTAACTCTTTTAGAACGCAAGGTTTTAGGATATATCCAAATTCGGAAAGGTCCTAATAAAGTTGGTTTAACCGGTATTCTTCAACCTTTTAGAGATGCTTTAAAATTATTTTCTAAAGAACAAATTATTCCATTTAAATCAAACTTTTTTTCTTATTATTTTAGACCTGTTTTAGGGTTATTTTTATCTTTGACGATTTGATTAGTTATCCCGTATAGAATAGGATTTTTTTCATTTTCTTTGGGGGTTTTATTTTTTTTGAGTATTACTAGTGTTTCAGTATATTCTGTGATAATTGCTGGGTGATCATCTAATTCTAGATATGCGATCTTAGGGAGAATCCGTTCTATAGCTCAAACTATTTCTTATGAGGTAAGATTGGCTTTAATCTTACTTTCTTTAATTATTTTAGTTATAAGATTTAATTTTTTATTGTTTTATTATTATCAAGCATATGTTTGATTCGTTTTTATTTTGTTTCCTTTATCTTTATGCTGAATTTCTTCAATGATGGCTGAGACTAATCGGACTCCTTTTGATTTTGCAGAAGGAGAAAGAGAATTGGTGTCAGGGTTTAATGTAGAATATAGAAGAGGGGGATTTGCGTTAATTTTTTTAGCTGAGTATTCAAGAATTTTATTTATAAGTATATTATTTGTAGTTTTATTTTTAGGGGCTAATTTAATTAGAATTATATTTTTTATTAAAATAATTTTTTTATCATTTATATTTATTTGGGTTCGAGGTTCTTTACCTCGTTTTCGATATGATAAATTAATATATTTAGCTTGAAAAATTTATCTTCCATTATCTTTAAATTATTTGATTTTTTTATTAGGATTAATCTTAATTAGATAGATAGGTGTCGTGAAAAAGTAAAATGGCTGATAAAAGTGATAAATTGTAAATTTATAAATGAAAGTTTTTCTTTTACTAATTTAAATTAAGTAAAATATAAATAAATCGGTTTAATATAAATTTAAATCCTGTATGTAGAATTGTAGTAATATGATGTTTGATTTTTTTAAAAAAGTATATAAATTTAATTGAATTATTAATTTTATATAAAATTTAAGGAGAATTGGTGTAATTTATATCTCTATAAACTTTTATATACTATATTTATAAAAAAAAATGCATTGTTTTTAAAATAATGGTTTTGTGAAAATTTGTATATAGATCTAATAAATAGTTGATGATTTCATTTAAAAATTGAAAATTTTTAAATATCTTATTTATTAATTATAGGAAGATTTGGTCTTTAGTTTTAATTTTATTGATACTTGCTTTTAAAGAAAAGAAAATAATTAAATTTTACATAAAATTTAAGGAGAATTGGTGTAATTTATATCTCTATAAACTTTTATATACTATATTTATAAAAAAAAAATGCATTGTTTTTAAAATAATGGTTTTGTGAAAATTTGTATATAGATCTAATAAATAGTTGATGATTTCATTTAAAAATTGAAAATTTTTAAATATCTTATTTATTAATTATAGGAAGATTTGGTCTTTAGTTTTAATTTTATTGATACTTGCTTTTAAAGAAAAGAAAATAATTAAATTTTACATAAAATTTAAAGAGAATTGGTGTAATTTATATCTCTATAAACTTTTATATACTATATTTATAAAAAAAAATGCATTGTTTTTAAAATAATGGTTTTGTGAAAATTTGTATATAGATCTAATAAATAGTTGATGATTTCATTTAAAAATTGAAAATTTTTAAATATCTTATTTATTAATTATAGGAAGATTTGGTCTTTAGTTTTAATTTTATTGATACTCGCTTTTAAAGAAAAGAAAATAATTAAATTTTACATAAAATTTAAAAAGAATTGGTGTAATTTATATCTCTATAAACTTTTATATACTATATTTATAAAAAATGCATTGTTTTTAAAATAATGGTTTTGTGAAAATTTGTATATAGATCTAATAAATAGTTGATGATTTCATTTAAAAATTGAAAATTTTTAAATATCTTATTTATTAATTATAGGAAGATTTGGTCTTTAGTTTTAATTTTATTGATACTTGTTTTTAAAGAAAAAAAAATAATTAAATTTTACATAAAATTTAAGGAGAATTGGTGTAATTTATATTTCTATAAACTTTTATATACTATATTTATAAAAAAATGCATTATTTTTAAAATAATGGTTTTGTGAAAATTTGTATATAGATCTAATAAATAGTTGATGATTTCATTTAAAAATTGAAAATTTTTAAATATCTTATTTATTAATTATAGGAAGATTTGGTCTTTAGTTTTAATTTTATTGATACTCGCTTTTAAAGAAAAGAAAATAATTAAATTTTACATAAAATTTAAGGAGAATTGGTGTAATTTATATCTCTATAAACTTTTATATACTATACTTATAAAAAAATGCATTGTTTTTAAAATAATGGTTTTGTGAAAATTTGTATATAGATCTAATAAATAGTTGATGATTTCATTTAAAAATTGAAAATTTTTAAATATCTTATTTATTAATTATAGGAAGATTTGGTCTTTAGTTTTAATTTTATTGATACTCGCTTTTAAAGAAAAGAAAATAATTAAATTTTACATAAAATTTAAGGAGAATTGGTGTAATTTATATCTCTATAAACTTTTATATACTATATTTATAAAAAAAATGCATTGTTTTTAAAATAATGGTTTTGTGAAAATTTGTATATAGATCTAATAAATAGTTGATGATTTCATTTAAAAATTGAAAATTTTTAAATATCTTATTTATTAATTATAGGAAGATTTGGTCTTTAGTTTTAATTTTATTGATACTCGCTTTTAAAGAAAAGAAAATAATTAAATTTTACATAAAATTTAAGGAGAATTGGTGTAATTTATATTTCTATAAACTTTTATATACTATATTTATAAAAAAAAAATGCATTGTTTTTAAAATAATGGTTTTGTGAAAATTTGTATATAGATCTAATAAATAGTTGATGATTTCATTTAAAAATTGAAAATTTTTAAATATCTTATTTATTAATTATAGGAAGATTTGGTCTTTAGTTTTAATTTTATTGATACTCGCTTTTAAAGAAAAGAAAATAATTAAATTTTACATAAAATTTAAGGAGAATTGGTGTAATTTATATCTCTATAAACTTTTATATACTATATTTATAAAAAAAAATGCATTGTTTTTAAAATAATGGTTTTGTGAAAATTTGTATATAGATCTAATAAATAGTTGATGATTTCATTTAAAAATTGAAAATTTTTAAATATCTTATTTATTAATTATAGGAAGATTTGATCTTTAGTTTTAATTTTATTGATACTCGCTTTTAAAGAAAAGAAAATAATTAAATTTTACATAAAGTTTAAGGAGAATTGGTGTAATTTATATCTCTATAAACTTTTATATACTATATTTATAAAAAAAAATGCATTGTTTTTAAAATAATGGTTTTGTGAAAATTTGTATATAGATCTAATAAATAGTTGATGATTTCATTTAAAAATTGAAAATTTTTAAATATCTTATTTATTAATTATAGGAAGATTTGATCTTTAGTTTTAATTTTATTGATACTCGCTTTTAAAGAAAAGAAAATAATTAAATTTTACATAAAATTTAAGGAGAATTGGTGTAATTTATATCTCTATAAACTTTTATATACTATATTTATAAAAAAAATGCATTGTTTTTAAAATAATGGTTTTGTGAAAATTTGTATATAGATCTAATAAATAGTTGATGATTTCATTTAAAAATTGAAAATTTTTAAATATCTTATTTATTAATTATAGGAAGATTTGGTTTTTAGTTTTAATTTTATTGATACTCGCTTTTAAAGAAAAGAAAATAATTAAATTTTACATAAAATTTAAGGAGAATTGGTGTAATTTATATCTCTATAAACTTTTATATACTATATTTATAAAAAATGCATTGTTTTTAAAATAATGGTTTTGTGAAAATTTGTATATAGATCTAATAAATAGTTGATGATTTCATTTAAAAATTGAAAATTTTTAAATATCTTATTTATTAATTATAGGAATATTTGGTCTTTAGTTTTAATTTTATTGATACTCGCTTTTAAAGAAAAGAAAATAATTAAATTTTACATAAAATTTAAGGAGAATTGGTGTAATTTATATCTCTATAAACTTTTATATACTATACTTATAAAAAAAAATGCATTGTTTTTAAAATAATGGTTTTGTGAAAATTTGTATATAGATCTAATAAATAGTTGATGATTTTATTTAAAAATTTTTAATTTTTAAATATCTTATTTATTAATTATAGGAAGATTTGGTCTTTAGTTTTAATTTTATTGATACTCGCTTTTAAAGAAAAAAAAATAATTAAATTTTACATAAAATTTAAGGAGAATTGGTGTAATTTATATCTCTATAAACTTTTATATACTATATTTATAAAAAAAAATGCATTGTTTTTAAAATAATGGTTTTGTGAAAATTTGTATATAGATCTAATAAATAGTTGATGATTTCATTTAAAAATTGAAAATTTTTAAATATCTTATTTATTAATTATAGGAAAATTTGGTCTTTAGTTTTAATTTTATTGATACTCGCTTTTAAAGAAAAGAAAATAATTAAATTTTACATAAAATTTAAGGAGAATTGGTGTAATTTATATCTCTATAAACTTTTATATATTATATTTATAAAAAAAATGCATTGTTTTTAAAATAATGGTTTTGTGAAAATTTGTATATAGATCTAATAAATAGTTGATGATTTCATTTAAAAATTGAAAATTTTTAAATATCTTATTTATTAATTATAGGAAGATTTGGTTTTTAGTTTTAATTTTATTGATACTTGCTTTTAAAGAAAAGAAAATAATTAAATTTTACATAAAATTTAAGGAGAATTGGTGTAATTTATATCTCTATAAACTTTTATATACTATACTTATAAAAAAAATGCATTGTTTTTAAAATAATGGTTTTGTGAAAATTTGTATATAGATCTAATAAATAGTTGATGATTTCATTTAAAAATTGAAAATTTTTAAATATCTTATTTATTAATTATAGGAAGATTTGGTCTTTAGTTTTAATTTTATTGATACTCGCTTTTAAAGAAAAGAAAATAATTAAATTTTACATAAAATTTAAGGAGAATTGGTGTAATTTATATTTCTATAAACTTTTATATACTATATTTATAAAAAAAAATGCATTGTTTTTAAAATAATGGTTTTGTGAAAATTTGTATATAGATCTAATAAATAGTTGATGATTTCATTTAAAAATTGAAAATTTTTAAATATCTTATTTATTAATTATAGGAAGATTTGGTCTTTAGTTTTAATTTTATTGATACTCGCTTTTAAAGAAAAGAAAATAATTAAATTTTACATAAAATTTAAGGAGAATTGGTGTAATTTATATCTCTATAAACTTTTATATACTATATTTATAAAAAAAAATGCATTGTTTTTAAAATAATGGTTTTGTGAAAATTTGTATATAGATCTAATAAATAGTTGATGATTTCATTTAAAAATTGAAAATTTTTAAATATCTTATTTATTAATTATAGGAAGATTTGGTCTTTAGTTTTAATTTTATTGATACTCGCTTTTAAAGAAAAGAAAATAATTAAATTTTACATAAAATTTAAGGAGAATTGGTGTAATTTATATCTCTATAAACTTTTATATACTATATTTATAAAAAAAAATGCATTGTTTTTAAAATAATGGTTTTGTGAAAATTTGTATATAGATCTAATAAATAGTTGATGATTTCATTTAAAAATTGAAAATTTTTAAATATCTTATTTATTAATTATAGGAAGATTTGGTCTTTAGTTTTAATTTTATTGATACTCGCTTTTAAAGAAAAGAAAATAATTAAATTTTACATAAAATTTAAGGAGAATTGGTGTAATTTATATCTCTATAAACTTTTATATACTATATTTATAAAAAAAAATGCATTGTTTTTAAAATAATGGTTTTGTGAAAATTTGTATATAGATCTAATAAATAGTTGATGATTTCATTTAAAAATTGAAAATTTTTAAATATCTTATTTATTAATTATAGGAAGATTTGGTCTTTAGTTTTAATTTTATTGATACTCGCTTTTAAAGAAAAGAAAATAATTAAATTTTACATAAAATTTAAGGAGAATTGGTGTAATTTATATTTCTATAAACTTTTATATACTATATTTATAAAAAAAATGCATTGTTTTTAAAATAATGGTTTTGTGAAAATTTGTATATAGATCTAATAAATAGTTGATGATTTCATTTAAAAATTGAAAATTTTTAAATATCTTATTTATTAATTATAGGAAGATTTGGTCTTTAGTTTTAATTTTATTGATACTCGCTTTTAAAGAAAAGAAAATAATTAAATTTTACATAAAATTTAAGGAGAATTGGTGTAATTTATATCTCTATAAACTTTTATATACTATATTTATAAAAAAAAAATGCATTGTTTTTAAAATAATGGTTTTGTGAAAATTTGTATATAGATCTAATAAATAGTTGATGATTTCATTTAAAAATTGAAAATTTTTAAATATCTTATTTATTAATTATAGGAAGATTTGGTCTTTAGTTTTAATTTTATTGATACTCGCTTTTAAAGAAAAGAAAATAATTAAATTTTACATAAAATTTAAGGAGAATTGGTGTAATTTATATCTCTATAAACTTTTATATACTATATTTATAAAAAAAAATGCATTGTTTTTAAAATAATGGTTTTGTGAAAATTTGTATATAGATCTAATAAATAGTTGATGATTTCATTTAAAAATTGAAAATTTTTAAATATCTTATTTATTAATTATAGGAAGATTTGGTCTTTAGTTTTAATTTTATTGATACTCGCTTTTAAAGAAAAGAAAATAATTAAATTTTACATAAAATTTAAGGAGAGTTGGTGTAATTTATATCTCTATAAACTTTTATATACTATATTTATAAAAAAGCATTGTTTTTAAAATAATGGTTTTGTGAAAATTTGTATATAGATCTAATAAATAGTTGATGATTTCATTTAAAAATTGAAAATTTTTAAATATCTTATTTATTAATTATAGGAAGATTTGGTCTTTAGTTTTAATTTTATTGATACTCGCTTTTAAAGAAAAGAAAATAATTAAATTTTACATAAAATTTAAGGAGAATTGGTGTAATTTATATCTCTATAAACTTTTATATACTATACTTATAAAAAAATGCATTGTTTTTAAAATAATGGTTTTGTGAAAATTTGTATATAGATCTAATAAATAGTTGATGATTTCATTTAAAAATTGAAAATTTTTAAATATCTTATTTATTAATTATAGGAAGATTTGGTCTTTAGTTTTAATTTTATTGATACTCACTTTTAAAGAAAAGAAAATAATTAAATTTTACATAAAATTTAAGGAGAATTGGTGTAATTTATATCTCTATAAACTTTTATATACTATATTTATAAAAAAAAATGCATTGTTTTTAAAATAATGGTTTTGTGAAAATTTGTATATAGATCTAATAAATAGTTGATGATTTCATTTAAAAATTGAAAATTTTTAAATATCTTATTTATTAATTATAGGAAGATTTGGTCTTTAGTTTTAATTTTATTGATACTCGCTTTTAAAGAAAAGAAAATAATTAAATTTTACATAAAATTTAAGGAGAATTGGTGTAATTTATATCTCTATAAACTTTTATATACTATATTTATAAAAAAAAATGCATTGTTTTTAAAATAATGGTTTTGTGAAAATTTGTATATAGATCTAATAAATAGTTGATGATTTCATTTAAAAATTGAAAATTTTTAAATATCTTATTTATTAATTATAGGAAGATTTGGTCTTTAGTTTTAATTTTATTGATACTCGCTTTTAAAGAAAAGAAAATAATTAAATTTTACATAAAATTTAAGGAGAATTGGTGTAATTTATATTTCTATAAACTTTTATATACTATATTTATAAAAAAAAATGCATTGTTTTTAAAATAATGGTTTTGTGAAAATTTGTATATAGATCTAATAAATAGTTGATGATTTCATTTAAAAATTGAAAATTTTTAAATATCTTATTTATTAATTATAGGAAGATTTGGTCTTTAGTTTTAATTTTATTGATACTCGCTTTTAAAGAAAAGAAAATAATTAAATTTTACATAAAATTTAAGGAGAATTGGTGTAATTTATATCTCTATAAACTTTTATATACTATATTTATAAAAAAAAATGCATTGTTTTTAAAATAATGGTTTTGTGAAAATTTGTATATAGATTTAATAAATAGTTGATGATTTCATTTAAAAATTGAAAATTTTTAAATATCTTATTTATTAATTATAGGAAGATTTGATCTTTAGTTTTAATTTTATTGATACTCGCTTTTAAAGAAAAGAAAATAATTAAATTTTACATAAAATTTAAGGAGAATTGGTGTAATTTATATCTCTATAAACTTTTATATACTATATTTATAAAAAAAAATGCATTGTTTTTAAAATAATGGTTTTGTGAAAATTTGTATATAGATCTAATAAATAGTTGATGATTTCATTTAAAAATTGAAAATTTTTAAATATCTTATTTATTAATTATAGGAAGATTTGGTTTTTAGTTTTAATTTTATTGATACTCGCTTTTAAAGAAAAGAAAATAATTAAATTTTACATAAAATTTAAGGAGAATTGGTGTAATTTATATCTCTATAAACTTTTATATACTATATTTATAAAAAAAAATGCATTGTTTTTAAAATAATGGTTTTGTGAAAATTTGTATATAGATCTAATAAATAGTTGATGATTTCATTTAAAAATTGAAAATTTTTAAATATCTTATTTATTAATTATAGGAAGATTTGGTCTTTAGTTTTAATTTTATTGATACTCGCTTTTAAAGAAAAGAAAATAATTAAATTTTACATAAAATTTAAGGAGAATTGGTGTAATTTATATCTCTATAAACTTTTACATACTATACTTATAAAAAAATGCATTGTTTTTAAAATAATGGTTTTGTGAAAATTTGTATATAGATCTAATAAATAGTTGATGATTTCATTTAAAAATTGAAAATTTTTAAATATCTTATTTATTAATTATAGGAAGATTTGGTCTTTAGTTTTAATTTTATTGATACTCGCTTTTAAAGAAAAGAAAATAATTAAATTTTACATAAAATTTAAGGAGAATTGGTGTAATTTATATCTCTATAAACTTTTATATACTATATTTATAAAAAAAAATGCATTGTTTTTAAAATAATGGTTTTGTGAAAATTTGTATATAGATCTAATAAATAGTTGATGATTTCATTTAAAAATTGAAAATTTTTAAATATCTTATTTATTAATTATAGGAAGATTTGGTTTTTAGTTTTAATTTTATTGATACTCGTTTTTAAAGAAAAGAAAATAATTAAATTTTACATAAAATTTAAGGAGAATTGGTGTAATTTATATCTCTATAAACTTTTATATACTATATTTATAAAAAAAAATGCATTGTTTTTAAAATAATGGTTTTGTGAAAATTTGTATATAGATCTAATAAATAGTTGATGATTTCATTTAAAAATTGAAAATTTTTAAATATCTTATTTATTAATTATAGGAAGATTTGGTCTTTAGTTTTAATTTTATTGATACTCGCTTTTAAAGAAAAGAAAATAATTAAATTTTACATAAAATTTAAGGAGAATTGGTGTAATTTATATCTCTATAAACTTTTATATACTATATTTATAAAAAATGCATTGTTTTTAAAATAATGGTTTTGTGAAAATTTGTATATAGATCTAATAAATAGTTGATGATTTCATTTAAAAATTGAAAATTTTTAAATATCTTATTTATTAATTATAGGAAGATTTGGTCTTTAGTTTTAATTTTATTGATACTCGCTTTTAAAGAAAAGAAAATAATTAAATTTTACATAAAATTTAAGGAGAATTGGTGTAATTTATATCTCTATAAACTTTTATATACTATATTTATAAAAAAATGCATTGTTTTTAAAATAATGGTTTTGTGAAAATTTGTATATAGATCTAATAAATAGTTGATGATTTCATTTAAAAATTGAAAATTTTTAAATATCTTATTTATTAATTATAGGAAGATTTGGTCTTTAGTTTTAATTTTATTGATACTCGCTTTTAAAGAAAAGAAAATAATTAAATTTTACATAAAATTTAAGGAGAATTGGTGTAATTTATATCTCTATAAACTTTTATATACTATACTTATAAAAAAATGCATTGTTTTTAAAATAATGGTTTTGTGAAAATTTGTATATAGATCTAATAAATAGTTGATGATTTCATTTAAAAATTGAAAATTTTTAAATATCTTATTTATTAATTATAGGAAGATTTGGTCTTTAGTTTTAATTTTATTGATACTCGCTTTTAAAGAAAAGAAAATAATTAAATTTTACATAAAATTTAAGGAGAATTGGTGTAATTTATATCTCTATAAACTTTTATATACTATATTTATAAAAAGCATTGTTTTTAAAATAATGGTTTTGTGAAAATTTGTATATAGATCTAATAAATAGTTGATGATTTCATTTAAAAATTGAAAATTTTTAAATATCTTATTTATTAATTATAGGAAGATTTGGTCTTTAGTTTTAATTTTATTGATACTCGCTTTTAAAGAAAAGAAAATAATTAAATTTTACATAAAATTTAAGGAGAATTGGTGTAATTTATATCTCTATAAACTTTTATATACTATATTTATAAAAAAAAATGCATTGTTTTTAAAATAATGGTTTTGTGAAAATTTGTATATAGATCTAATAAATAGTTGATGATTTCATTTAAAAATTGAAAATTTTTAAATATCTTATTTATTAATTATAGGAAGATTTGGTCTTTAGTTTTAATTTTATTGATACTTGCTTTTAAAGAAAAGAAAATAATTAAATTTTACATAAAATTTAAGGAGAATTGGTGTAATTTATATCTCTATAAACTTTTATATACTATATTTATAAAAAAAAATGCATTGTTTTTAAAATAATGGTTTTGTGAAAATTTGTATATAGATCTAATAAATAGTTGATGATTTCATTTAAAAATTGAAAATTTTTAAATATCTTATTTATTAATTATAGGAAGATTTGGTCTTTAGCTTTAATTTTATTGATACTCGCTTTTAAAGAAAAGAAAATAATTAAATTTTACATAAAATTTAAGGAGAATTGGAGTAATTTATATCTCTATAAACTTTTATATACTATATTTATAAAAAAATGCATTGTTTTTAAAATAATGGTTTTGTGAAAATTTGTATATAGATCTAATAAATAGTTGATGATTTCATTTAAAAATTGAAAATTTTTAAATATCTTATTTATTAATTATAGGAAGATTTGGTCTTTAGTTTTAATTTTATTGATACTCGCTTTTAAAGAAAAGAAAATAATTAAATTTTACATAAAATTTAAGGAGAATTGGTGTAATTTATATCTCTATAAACTTTTATATACTATATTTATAAAAAAAAAATGCATTGTTTTTAAAATAATGGTTTTGTGAAAATTTGTATATAGATCTAATAAATAGTTGATGATTTCATTTAAAAATTGAAAATTTTTAAATATCTTATTTATTAATTATAGTAAGATTTGGTCTTTAGTTTTAATTTTATTGATACTCGCTTTTAAAGAAAAGAAAATAATTAAATTTTACATAAAATTTAAGGAGAATTGGTGTAATTTATATCTCTATAAACTTTTATATACTATATTTATAAAAAAAAATGCATTGTTTTTAAAATAATGGTTTTGTGAAAATTTGTATATAGATCTAATAAATAGTTGATGATTTCATTTAAAAATTGAAAATTTTTAAATATCTTATTTATTAATTATAGGAAGATTTGGTCTTTAGCTTTAATTTTATTGATACTCGCTTTTAAAGAAAAGAAAATAATTAAATTTTACATAAAATTTAAGGAGAATTGGAGTAATTTATATCTCTATAAACTTTTATATACTATATTTATAAAAAAATGCATTGTTTTTAAAATAATGGTTTTGTGAAAATTTGTATATAGATCTAATAAATAGTTGATGATTTCATTTAAAAATTGAAAATTTTTAAATATCTTATTTATTAATTATAGGAAGATTTGGTCTTTAGTTTTAATTTTATTGATACTCGCTTTTAAAGAAAAGAAAATAATTAAATTTTACATAAAATTTAAGGAGAATTGGTGTAATTTATATCTCTATAAACTTTTAT
>NW_028233251.1:0-15798 GCF_057557595.1 Rhyacophila brunnea
CTTAATGAGCGACTACTTTGTGTTTGAAATAGCTACTTTTAGTCCAGATGTAAATGCCAACCTTTCTATTAAAAAGAGATTCGCAAAGTGTCCGTTATATTAATTTCAGAACTGGGACAGTATCGCCAATCTTTAATTTTGCTCAATTCTAATCTTAATAAGATAGATGAATATCCTTTTTTATTATGAGAAGTTGATTTAATAAAATCTTGTCTATCCATTTTAGGTATAAAAAGCTTGTAATCAAATTTATTGTACTTTTGTTCATTTAATAATTTATATTTTACAGACTTAGTTTCGCCAATTTTCAAACCTATAACTTTTAATTTATTTCTTAATTTCAAAAAAGAATCATTAATATCACTTAAAGGTTCAAAATAATTTAAATCGCACGGCTCAGCAATACCTGAAATATTAGTATATAAATCAAGTGACCCCGATTGCTTCAAAGGGTCTAAATTCAAACCTATTTCATCAGAAACTAAAAAATACTGATTTGTTTTTGAATTATTCGAGTATGTAAAAATTATACTTGAATCACAAGGATTGTAGCTAAATTTCAAATCAATAGCTTTTTTTTTATTTGGATTACTACATCCGAACGCTATTATAAAACACATGAAAAAGGTTAAATTTTTGCTTTTCATATTTATCTTATTTTTCGTATTAAAAATTTAATTGGGTCATATAATTTAACCAAATCATAATTACTATCTGAGGCATATTTATATTCACCTGCCCACTTCCAATGGTAATTTACATTTTTCCATTTATTTAAATTTATGATATTTTGCTCAATCATACCGATAGCGATGTGGCCTTGTGTTTCCTTTATCCCAGATATCGTATTTGAATACTCTATTTGAGAAAGTGCTGATAAACCATTCATGTTATGTATTACATGGGCAAGTTCGTGTGTTAAAACATATGATAATTGTTCTTTTGAAGTAAATGAAGCTTTGCCAAAATAAATATCATTCATTTTTCCTTGGCCCCAAATACGTGCTCTTGTAACGGCAAGAGCTTCCCTGCCATCTTTTAAATGCATGATTCCATCGGCATCTTCACTAAAAGCTCTACCACCCCCCTTATTAGTATAAAAGTTGCCTCTCATACCAACATCTTTAAAATTTGTATTATAAATATTTGCTGCCGATTCTGCATCATATTCTACAGGGGTTCCTCCTTTTATAATATTCTCTGGAGTTGCTAACATAGCTTGATCAGGTCTAGCTCCCGTCCAAAAATTACCCCCATTTTTCAAGGCTCCAATACCACCATTTATAGCTCCAAAAACCCCACCCCATAAAGCACCCGATTTAGCTCCTTTCCAAAGATTTGTGCCATTCATGGCCGAGTTAATTATTCCAATACCACCGCCAGTAGCAGCACCAAAGCAGGGAGAGCATTACCCTCCTATTCTTATGAATAAGTTATTTTTCTGGGAATATTACAAATTCTTTTTTAGAATATTTGTCAACCCTCTTGAAACCATTAAAATTTTCTGGTAAATTATTTTTATTCAAAGCAATAAAAAGGCTGATTTTATCATTTTTATTTTCTGTTTTAAAAGGATTCTCTAATACAATTATTTTTGTGGGTGACGTTATTTTGCCAATTAACTCACGATAACTAATTTTTTCACCTGGTGCCAGATATATCATTTGAAACCGTGTTTTTTCAATATCTGGTATTTTTTCTTTATTTATAAGATTAAACAGGGCCTCATTCAGTTTTGAGGTTTTCTTTATATATGCGAACTGATTTTTAAATTTATGATAGCTTGTATCGTGAGCAACACAATTTTTGTTTAATAAATAATTGTTTGCATAAATTTCATAAACTTCTTTCCAAGATTCGTTTTCTTTTTTTTCTACACGAAAATTTGGTATTGGAAAATAAATACTATCGGGAGAATTGTTTACAATGTCTAGCCAAACGACATTACAAACACAATCTTTAGAGTAAATTCTTTCAACTGAAAAACTAGTATTAATTAAATTTAATGTTGTTTTTTTAGTACAACCAAAAATAATAATCAAAAATAAAACTATGTTTCTTTTCATCGCCATTGTTTAAATGTTGTTGGTACTCTACTTTTAAAAATTGAAGATTTCAATTCATAGGGGTAATTTTTTACAATCAATTTTGTATAAGAGTTTGCCAAACCTTGCCATCTGTTTTGTATTGCTGCATTTATTGTCCACTCATAAGCCGCTCGTTCTGTCATGCCTGAAAAAGTACCATATGAACCATAGTCATCTAACATAATTCTTCCATTTGGTTTTCCAAATTCTAATAATAATTCCAAATTATGTTGTATATGAGTTAATTCATGGCCAATTGTTAAAAACAATTTTGCTTCAGAGGCAAATGCAGCATTTGAGATATACATTTTTGCAGAAATACCACCTTTCCAAATTGTAGGCTGCACTAAACCCAAAGCGTCAACTCCGTCAGCTGCGAAAGTACCATCGCTATTTATTGAAACACCTGCAGGAAGTCTATGGTCGTTTGCTTTTAATAATGTTTTATATTGGTTTGGAAATTGTTTTTTTATGAATTTATCATAGTCTGACCTTAAAACGGGTGGGCCTTCGTCTCCGTTTACTATATAATTAAAGTCAGAAGCTAAAAAATACTCTGGCTCTCTATAGCCTGTCAAAAAATTACCCCCATTTTTCAAGGCTCCAATGCCTCCTTTTATAGCTCCAAAAACCCCACCCCATAAAGCCCCTGATTTAGCTCCTTTCCAAATATTTGTGCCATTCATGGCCGAGTTAATTATTCCAATACCACCGCCAGTAGCAGCACCAAAGCCTAAGCCGGGCAAAAAGCCTATAGGCGCTAAACCACCAGTAGCAACACCAAGGCCAAAGGTAATCGCCCCTTTTACTATTTTCGGTATTACACCCTCCATACCACTAGGGTCAATAGTAATAATCGGGTTGTTGTTGGCAAAGCTATAACTACTAATATTATCATGGTCTATTGGGTCGGGTACATGCATACGACCTAATTGGCTATCATATTCCCTCCAGTCCAAGCTAGTATAGCCTGTTTCTTTTTGATATTCTTTGCCAGTAATTAGATAATTATCCGTATTACTGGTATTGGCATATTGGCTACCCTCTAGCACATTTCCCCAAGGGTCGTAGCTTTGGGCTTGGGTAATTTCTGCGCTATTTGAGCCTGCTCTATAGCTTAACCTTAGGTTGCCCAACTGGTCTGTATATCCGTATTCTAGGCCATTATCTACATAACGCCCTTCTTCGTTTTTAATTTCAGCAATGGTGTAGCTTACGCCATCGGTACTGGTATATTGTATTTCACCATCATATTGTGTGTATTGGTTTTGACCCATACCAGTTACTTTTTTACTACGCCTTTCGCCTGTGGCTGTGTATTCATATTCTACTAATTGGCCAGTAGTTAGCGTAATCTTTTTCACCAAATCCAAATGATTGTATTCAATCCCTGTAATTCCCTTATTGGCATCAGTCAATAGCTTACCATCGGCATAATACTGGTAATCGTTGTTGCCAGCCACATCAGTAAATACCCCTTGGTTGGGTGCGGTGTCGCCCACCGTTTTTAGCCTATTATTACTGCTTTCATAATCATAAGCCAACAGGTCTACTATATCATAGTTAGCCCCCACTTTACTGCTTCGGCTTAGGGTTTCTATATTGCCGTTGGTATCATAGCTTTGATTGGTGGTATAGTTTTCATTACCTACACCACTGTATAGTGCACTTGTAAGTCGCTTGGCGGAATCATAGCCGTATGCAAAGCCACGGTTTTCATTATCCAAAGCAGTGCGCCATGTATTGGAGCTGATATTATTATCATAATCATAGCCTAGTTTATAGCTAAATAGGGCTTCATTGCTGGTGGCTGGGTCGCCGTTGGCATCAAGATTGATGCCAAGTAGCTGGTTTTTAACCGTATATTGATAGTTAATGGTTTGCAAGGCAGCACGGCCAGCGTTGGTATTTACCACGGTAAGGGTGCTGTTTTGGCCTAGATTTAGCACACCACTAGTCCCAAGAGTAAGTGTGCCACTACCTGCAGTAGCTCCAGGCTGCAAGCTTACCGTATGGTTTACTTCTGTGGCTGAGTTTAGGCTGGGTACGGTGTTATTGTTCCATGTGGCAGGGTTGTTCCAATCGTTATTATTTTGGCTAATTTGGCTACCTAAATAGGGCTGTATTTTTTTGCTAGCCATACGGCCAACATTATCATACACATAGCTGCTCATGAGAAAGCGAGCCAGCTTGGGAACTATTTCATAATACAGGCCTGTAGGTCGGCCTAGATGGTCTAAAATATTTTCTTTTTTTATGGTAACATCAGCAGCTCCAGTACGGCGGTATATATTTTGGCTTTTGGTGGCCTCGCCTGCAAAGTTCAGTTCTACATCGCTTTGGTTAGTACCACTCAGCTCGTGGGTATTACGGCTTTGTATGAGGCGGTTTTTAGTATCATAATACTGGGTGGCTGGGTAAAAGGTAGCGCCTTGGCCATCTATTTTAATGAGACTACCTGTTGCCATGCCTGTGGCATTGGTATTTTGGGTAGCCGTATAGGGGTAGCCAGTATAGGACAAAACCCCTGCCCAGCTATAGTTATCAAAATAAGCAACCGTTTTTAGACTGGTATCGGTAATGAGGCCTGACAGTTGACTGGGATAGCTGCGGTTGGTATAACCTTTTACGGCTGCACCTCGCTCTTCAAACTGCTCCGCTGAACTAAGCCCATCAAATAGGCTTTGAATATAATCACGGCTTTGTGCATAAATAAGCTGCCCTGTTTGTACAGCACGGCCTTGGCCGTCTATTTTGCTGTAGTTCCAAGTATTGCTTTGGGCTTCGTGGGCATCTTGGCTGAGTAGGGGCTGACCCATGCGGTTATAAATAATACTTTGCCAACCTGTCCCCGGGCTGTGCTTGCGTATAGTACGGCCACGGCCATCATATTCATAGGCGTATACCTGCCCACCAAAATGCGCCCAAGCCTCCATATTGGCAATACTGCTTTCAGACAAAATATTGGCATAGCCTTTGGGCGTAAGTGTATAGCGTAGGCGGTCGGCCGTATCATAAATATAGGCCGTAGTAAGGCCAGCCACACTTTTCAATAAGAGCTTGCCTGTTTTGTCTTTGTACGCTTCTACAGTTTCACCTTTTTCGTCGGTACTACTACTTTTTATTATTTCATAAGTAGCATAGCTGCCAATGGTTAGGGTATTGCTATTATATGGCAGAGTAAATTTGGCTATGCCATTTGCCGTTTGATAGTTGGCTTGCGCAAATTTGAAACTATTTTGAGTATCTGCCCCTTGGTTATAACTTTCAAACACACGGCTCAGGGGGCTGGCTTCATAGGTTTTTATGGCTGTGTAGGGTTTTTGGTCGTTGTAAAAAGCTATAGCCTTGGCTTTATAGCTGGCATCGGCATAATAGCTACCATCGGTATTATCGCTTTCCACACTTGGCCAGCTGTTTACGGGGCGGCTGTATGCATCATACCCAGTAAGGCCAGTTACTAGGTCTTTTAGGTTGGGGCTGGCTTTATAAGCTACGCTTTGCAAAACCCTACCGCTTCCATCTAAATACTGAATAGATATGGCGCATTGGTCATAATTCAAACTAAGGGCATTAGTAGTGGCCACCCGAGGCATGCGTGTAATTACACGGTTATAGGCAGTACTACTAGTTACATGCGGGTCGGTATCGGCTTGGTTGCGATACACGTACTGTATATGTTTTACTATGTTTCCGTTATGGTCTTTTATTTGTTTCAGTTGGCCATCAGGATAATGTTCGCTTGCGGTATTCAGTCCGTTGGGGGCAGTAGTGGTGGCTGAGCCAAACAATATTTTGGCATAACTGGTGCTACTGCTTTGGGCGGAAGGCTGGGCATTGTTACTTATGCCACTAATAGCCAAAGTGGGATAGCTGGCATGATAGCCTACTATAGAAGTTGGCCCAAAATTGGCACTGGTTTCTTTGGGTAGGCCTATGGTGGTGTATTTGGCTGCAGTACTTTTAAGTTCAAAAGACGCACTAGGTAGTATGGTATTGCCTACTATGCTAAATGGATTGAAAAAAGCATTGGGCATATCAATAGTGGCATAGCTACTGTTGGCCAAGCCAGCCTGATGGTCGGAGGTATTGTCGCCATAAAAATTTAAGTAGCTGGCTCCCGTTGTAAAAGTATCAGAACCAACGGTTTTGCTAGAGGTGGTTAGTATGGGTATATTCCAAATATGCTTGTCTTGCAATGCTTTGATGCCGGGAGCATCGCCACCTAGCGCACCAGAGCTAAATTCAAAGTCTGGTGCATATTTCATTTCTTGCGTGATGGTATGGCCTAGGGCATCGGTAGTGGTAGTTTTTATCAGCTGGTTGTGCTTGGCTATGGTACTTTCGTCATAGAAATATTGGGTAGTAGTGGTAATTGGGTTGGTGCCATTGGTTGAATAGGTTTTAGTTGATTCTGATAGAGGTCTATAGGTCAAAAAGGCTTCGTTGTAGCTGCTTTCAAAATTATAGTTCCTGTCTAACCACCTAAAACTGCGGAAATTGCCTTGGGTGTTTGCAGGAGCTCTTAAATAGGCCTCATCAAAAAGGGTTGTTTTTTCACTTAAAAGCTCGTTTTGATTATTATAAACTGCTTGGCGTTTCAATGCACCAGTATTATTTTCATTGTAAGGGTGCCACTTCCAAGGCCTGGTATAAGTATTGGTACTTTCGCAGGTAGTAATAATATAGGGTGGGTAAGGCACGTTTTCGGTTGTACAATTTATGCCTACTGTTTCTTGTATGTTTATTATGTTGGGCGATTGTAAAAACTCCGAAATAGTATAACCAATATTGGCGGTTTCTGTATCATTATAAACCGTTTCTTTTACGTTACTATAGCCTACAGCGGGTTTACCTGCATCACTTAATAGTGACTGATACATGCCAGAACTCCAATACTGGTCATGTACACCACTGTAGTTTTCTTTGGGGTCAAAATGATAAACAGGCTTAAGGCATAAAAACCCAGATGAAGCCGAGCCATAGGCCGTAAGATAGCTGTATTTTTTGGTGGTTTTAAGCCCTGAAATAAGGTCAGAACTAATAATTTTTTCAACTCTATTGCCCCCAATGATGATATTTTGATTGCTAGCGTTTTTATAATTATCGGCATCGTGGTTTTCAAATACAAATTCCACCTCAGTACCAGTGCTGTGGGTGATTTTTTTCAGCGTTCCATATTGGCTCCAGCCAGATGTAGCTGTTTTATTGGCAAACTGATTATTGGCACAAACCCTAAAAGCATCTTCGCCAATGAGTAGAGTATTTCCTAATGCACCGTTCAAAAACCCCCAATGGTCAATGCCCATTGTAAAACGACTGGGCAGCGTAAAGCCATCGTCATAATAGTTATAAGTATAACTATTTCCATTGGGCTCGGTAAGGGTTTTTAGTTTAAATCTCCGCTGGTGAGTATAACCTACTTTGGCGTAAGTATAGCCAAATGGAGGGGCATTATTTTGATCATTGCTATTTACTTGCTCATATCCAAAATTCCAGTTCAATATATCACTTGGGTTGTCTTTTGCATATACTGATATTTTGTGTACGGCTCTGCTTTTTGAACTGCTGGAGGGTAGTCTATTATTAAAACCGTCTAGGTCGTTACGGGCAGGGTAGTTGTTATTGTTTTGCCAATAGTAAAGAGTATTGCCTTGGCCATCGTTCCACGATACCTGCTCCCAGCCGTCTTTATTAATTTCCAGCACTTTGGTGGTATTTTCTATTTTATAAAGTACTGCACTTTTTGCAAATACTCGATTTATTTGTTTGTCTGCATTTGTAAAAGTACAATTGTCCGAAGTGGCAGTATGCTCATTGAGTTTGTAAAACGAGTACTGGGTAGGATAATAAAAAAAGTTTGTGTTATGGCCAAAGGCCGTTTCAATTCGGTCTAAGTGCCAAGCACTAACTATAGCATCACGGCTATCAAGAGCATTGCGCAAAAAATTGAAGCTACCATCATTCCTATTATAAATTTCATTGGCCTCAATTTCGAAAGTTTTTTCTAGGTTAGCACCATTAAAATAATATTTGGTGCCATCGCTCATGGTTACTATCCAATTTGAAAAATATCCAACACCCGTAGGCAGGGCCGAGTTTCTGTCTGTCCAAGTAACCTGTACTACAATATCAGCTTCGGGGAAAAAATGTGCTTTATGGTTGGCGTCAAAGCTAAACTTATAAGTATCACCATGAATAGTCAATAAGAAAACATCAGGCTGAGAGTCGTTTTCTGTATCACCATCGGCATATAAACCGTGCTGGTAATATCCTTTTCTTTTTGCATTGGTGAAATTGCTATAATCTGTGGTTTGTAATAAACCTTCGTCAGGTATGCCTCTGGGAATACGGGTAATTTGGCCACCAGCTATGAGTGTATTGTTCATACCTGCCCATCCAGCCACTTCACCTGCCCGCATGCCTGAGCTATTATTGGCTAACAAAATAGGCACTGTTGCGCCACCAGCCTCAGATAGAGTATAAATTGGTGTAGATTGGTTGAGCGCACCCGTGTAAAGGTTTACAGATACATCTTGAAAGCGAATGATGTTATCAGCTTCGGGTGAGGGCTTCGGTGCTTGGCCAGGCGCTGTACTTACACTAACTGCTGCGCTGGGCAAACTAGATGCCTTTAGGCTTGGTAAGTCCCAAGCCTGTATTATGGTTGTATTGTCTAAAGGCTGTGGCCGAGGATTAGGCGTAGTAGTGTTATTTGTTTCTTGTGCCCAGGTAATGTAGGGAAAGGATATAAAAAAAATTAAAGCTACTTTTTTCATGATTCTTGATAATTTATGATTGTTGGTCTTGTCGGTTTACTATGTATTTAAGCAAGGTTCATCCATTTTTAATCTACTTTTGTCTCAGCTCCTCTATTATTTTATTTGTTCTAGCATCAGCTTTTTTATTATTATTTGAAGTTACTGCCCAAATGGCTAGTATTAGCCAAATGAAAAAGCCTAAGCCGAATATTAAAAAAGTAAATATGGCCACAATTTGAAGAATAAAGGCGATGATAGCAGAAAATATTTTGCCGTTCAAAAAGAAAGAAAGGCCAGGAAAAATAATTGCAATTAGTGTTGTCATGGTGTTGTTTTGGTTACATTTTGGACATAAAAAAGCGTGGCTCGTGACTATTACTCGTAACCGAGGGAGTCGAAGCCCTGTCCACAAAGTAAAGTACGCCCACGCTTATCGTGAGCGTTTGGCTTTACTCCCTGTGGACTTAAAATTTCGACTTTTCGGCTTACAGGATTTTCAACTAAACGCTTTTATGAATTATTGTTTTTATTTTCTTTATTACATACGTTATATTTTGGAATTACAATTTCTAGTTATTTTTTAAGATTACCAAATAAATCAGCAATTGTTTTTAGCCCAGCATCCGAATCGCTTTCCGCTCTTTTTTTCATAGCATGGGCAACACGTTCTTCCTTATTCATTTCCCAAGGCTCTTTCTCGTAATTTTGATGAACGCCAGCTGTGGTTTGTGGAGTTGTTGTTACGCCAGGGGCAGGACTTGGATTCATGCCTTTTTTAAAGCAAGACATGATATAAGCTGGAATACTTCTGGCTTTATTTTTTTCGGCCAGCTTGGCAAAGCTTTCCAAATCCTGTGCCAATTTATGTTCACCAAATTTGCCCTGATATGCTTTGATGGTGTTGGCCGTTTCACCCTTGGCCACGATGCCATAAATGGCAAAATTATCAATTAAATTTTTTTTGAAATCCCATCTTAGGGATGGAGCGTTGACCGTTATTTGCTTTTCATATTCGTGGGATTTATCGGTTTTTATCACAATAATGTCAAAGCCAATGATTCTTTTACCTTGCTTTTTTTCTTTATATTTAAACCGCAAATCGGTAATATCAGACTGGTCTAATTGCTCTTTTGCAGTATCTAATATTCTTTCCTTGAATTGCTTAATCATTGAATATTTGCCATGAGTATCTGTTAATCGTCTAAGCTCGTCGATTCCAACGTAAAATTTTGTGTTGTTACGCCATTTGGCGATAAGTTCATAAATTTTCATTGCATAAATTGAGGTAAAGGACAAGGCAACTTTCGTTTGATAAATAGTGTAGCCTTTTGATAAGTCCATACAAAGCTCATATAGTTTTTGGTCTATTATTAATTCAATATACTCCGAACGCTTTTTAAATTCCGCTCTAAGAATTAATCCTGTTGTTATTTCTTCTTCCTCTGTTTCGATAAAAATTGATTTGTCCCGAAGCTGTTTAAGAGCTGTTCTGAGCTCTCCATAATCATCAGGTCTACAAAGGTCTGCGGCTCGATAAGTTATTCTGGCCAAATAGTCAAACGCAGTTTGATAAGACAATTCCTTCCCGTTTTTTAGATTAAGGTCTTGTCTGATAAAAGGAGAAATGGTTTCAATTATTGCATAGAGAATTCTTCTTTGAGGAACGGTAAAATTAGCTCTGCTTAGCGTTAAAATGTTGCTCTGTAAAGTTGTTAATATTTTTGGCGTAATAGCCATGTAATCAATTAGTTAAGAGTTGGAAAAGTGTTTTAGTTGGACAAAGATAATTAATTAAAATAAAACATCAAATAAAATATGTTTTATTTTAAAGTTTTAGTTAGTTGGAAATATGTTTTAGTTGACTAGTGTTTAAACTTGGAAATATGTTTTAGTTAGTTGGAAATATGTTTTAGTTGGTGCTTAAAATTTCATTATAAAACACTAATAATCAGATAATTAAAAGCAATATGAAGTAAGGCGTAAAGTATCAATAAAATTTTTTGATCATAAAGTCAATTGAAAAAATCGATTTTTAGGGTGTTTATTGGTCAAATTTTTAAGTTTTTTTATCCTGATTTTTCTTTCAAAAAAATCAAGAAATAAAAAAAAGAAAAAAATCAAAATCAGAAAAAAAAGAAAGAACAAAGAGGGGGCGGGCGGCCGATTTTTTAAGTAATTGATTATCAATTGTTTACGATATTTTGATTTTTGCTTTGTAGGGATGTTTAGCTGGCCAGCGCTCAAATGGTGGCCTATGTTGCTAGCGCACACATTCTTGGACTTCGTCCGCTTCATCTAAGGGCTTGAACATTTTAGTTTTACCCTTGATGGCAAAACTAAAAGTGAGTTTGTGGTTATGGGTGCGGACTATTTGTTTGGTCTCATCCTTGTTGGATTTGCTCTGTTAATTTTGTTAGCTGCAGCAAATGCGGGCCTAATCGGAATTAGGTTTTTGAAAGCTTTGGGAGGATAGCGTTTTTCCTTTTAATTTTGGAGGCTGATTTGTTTTTCAATTTAGCATTGAGTAACTTCAAAGTGTGAAATAAGTCAAAAAGTTGTGGGTTTTTCACGAACTTTTATTTCAAAGGTTATAGCACACTAGAACCTTGCCGACTACGTCAGGCAAAATTCGTGTGGTCTTGCAGACGGCTGCCTCGTGCGTGGCTCTTTATCTTGTTTTATTAATTTGCCAGCGTTATTACTTTATTATTTAATTATTTTTTCTAGCATATGGCATCCAGTAGTATCAATATTCAGGGAGTAAAGGGTGGTTCTCAACAGCATAATGAGCGAGAGAAAGATTTGGATTATGTGAAAAAGGAATTATCATATTTGAATACTTCCTACAAAACTTGTACGATTTCAGAAGCAAAAAAAGCGACTGAAAAAGTATATGTTGAAAAGGTCGGCCAAAAGCTTCAGGAAAAAACGGCCTTGGTTCGAGAGGGTGTTTTGTTGGTGGAAAATCATCATACCATAGAAGATTTAAAAAAGTTAGGTTCTTCGTTAGAAAACGCTTTTGGTATCAAAACTTTGCAGATCTATATTCACAAAGATGAAGGCCATCAGAAAGACGGCCAATGGAAACCTAACCTACATGCTCATATGGTTTTTGATTGGCAAGACAAGAGCACTGGAAAGTCCATCAAGTTAGGTCGCCAGCAAATGTCCCAGATGCAGACCATTACGGCTGAAAGCCTGGGCATGGAACGGGGCGTTCCATCGGATGTAAAACACCTTAATGCGGTGCAGTTTAAAGTCCAAGCTGAGGAACAAAGATTAATCGAGGCGCACGGCCTCGATAACAGCCTTGAGAAGTTGCGAAAAGAAGCCGAACGTAGAGAACTACTCGAAAAAGAAAATAAAGCCTTAGAGGTCAAAATTGAGGCCTTAAAATTGGAAAGTAGTTTGCAGAAAATGAATATTGATTTTTTGAAGGAAAAAGAGCAGGCCATTAAAGTTGAAATTGAAAATAAACAAAGCAAGGGACAGGGATTGTCTCGATAAAATTTTAAAAAATGGAAGGATTAGATTTTTTAAAGCCCATGGGCGAGCAGCAAAGAAAAATCATTGCTCAAAATGATGAACTAGCGGATTTAATTAAACAGTATTTGAAAAAGCCTTTGCCTGCCCCAGTGATTGAGATTGACTATGAGCAATTGGCCAAGCATGTGACTAATCTGATGGGCGACCCTGCAGGAATAATTAAGCAGGCTAATACTGAGATTACGGCTAATCTTAAGGGTTTTGTAGAGACGGCCAGAGCGGTGCCTAAATCGGTTTCAATACGTGGGGAGTTTTACGGGTTTACAGGTTGGAAGCCCTGTGCTGCCTATTGTCTGACTTTAGGTTTTTTTGCGGTTATGGCTGCTTATTCCTGGCATTATAATTCGGATAGTGAAGTGGTCAAGCGACTGCATCGAGATAGAACTATTATCAACGCAGAAATGGAGGTTTTCAAAAAGAAGCATCCAAAATTTACCAAGGAATTTTTTCCCGAGTATACCCATGTTTGGGATGAAATGAAGCTTTGGTGGAAAGAAATTAATGGGCTTTAAAATGGTTTATTTTCTTTATTTCTTGTTACATTTTTTTCTGATTTGCATCTTTATAAATTTACGTCTAAATTGCATCTAAATTGGACGTAAAATAAACATAAATAAAATGGTTTATACTATAGGTGGTATTAAGGGAGGGAGCGGTAAAACAACTATTGCTACTAATCTAACGGTTTTGTTGGCCAGTATGAAAAGAGACATTCTGCTAATTGATGCAGACGACCAGGAGAGTGCTACGGATTTTACAGCTTTTAGAAATCAAACATTGGGCGACTTAGATTTTACAGCCGTAAAGATTACTGGTAATGAAATCGGGAAACAAGTTCAACGGCTAGCTAGCAAATATGATGATATTATCATTGACGTAGGTGGCAGAGATACAACAAGCCAGCGCTCCGCCTTGGTGGTCAGTAATGTGGCTTTATTCCCTTTTGTGGGACGTGCTGTTGATATATGGACTTTAGACAAACTCAATGATTTATTAGAGCAAGTCAGTAGCTTTAACCCAAGTCTATTAGCCTTAACCTTTATTAACAAAGCTGATCACGCAGGGCGAAATAAAGAGGATGCCTCAAGTATTTTACAAACATCAAATAATCTTAAATTTATAAACACGCCAATAGGCAACCGAATTATTTTTGGTAATGCCATCGCTATGGGCTTGGGAGTGATTGAATATAAGCCGACCGACGAGAAGGCCGTTTCAGAAATAAAAGCTTTGTATGAAGCTGTTAGCAAGATGATTATAATTAAATAACGTCTTTTTAAGACGTGAATTAGACGTAATAAAGACGTAAAAAAATGAAAAAACAAGCAATGTCCATGCCACCGAAAGCAGTTGCACCAAATGTTAATTTAGACAATCCAGAATTATTAAATATGTTAAATGCGGGTGGTTCGGTTGCTGTTGGAAAAAAGAAAATGGAATCAGCTGAGTTAGAAAAAAAGGAGGATAACCCCTTAAAAAACTTTTCAATAAAGCTATTTGAAAGCGAACTAAAGGAAATCAGGACGCATTTATTGGGTATAGGTGGACGTAAGAGTAAGTCAATTCAGACCTTTATTTTAGAAGCTATTAGCGAGAAGCTAAAAAAAGAAACTAAATAGCCCATTTTGGACTGGTTATCCCTATTAACCTGACTTCACCATTGGGTGTCGTTAAATGGTCAAAATGTAAAAAATCTCCAAAATGTTTAGCGACATCCAAATTTATATCTAATGTTTATGCCCAGTCGAATTAATTTCTCCAGCAAGGATTTTTACGGCTAGTTCAGCAGGATCCATGGCCATAATTTTGTCAATTGTATAGGGAGATAGGCGTTTAATCAATGCTATACCGTCGGTATACAGTTTTGTTAGGCTGTTATTTGTGTTAATAAGTTCGGCAACTTGTATTTTTTGTAATGAATTTAAATCTGTTTTCTCCCAACGTTGTAATTGCTCTTTAAAGTTGGGAACAAATTCAAGACCCTCTTTAAAAACTTTCTTGGCTCTTGCTAGTTCCTCGTCGCTTAAGGAGCCGTGTTTGTCCTCTTGTTGGCTAAAGGTTTTAATCAAATCATTGGTGTTTTCAAAACTGCCATTAATGGCTTCTGCCACCAAAGGAAGCATGGGTGTCATTAAACATTTTGGCAACTTTTTGGTTTTTTGCTACTTAAGCCATTGAAATATAATTAGTTACAGCAAAAAAAAGCTTTTTCAAACAATCTTTCTCGAAACGATAAAATTCCTCACTGTTAAACGGTTCACATCTAGGATCCTGGCAATGGTTGAAACGGCTACTTTTTTATCCAAATATCGCTTTATTTCTTCTTCCTTGCCAGTCAATTTTACAGTCGCATTGAATGTTCCTTTTCGTCTTCCTAGCGTCATGCCTTCACTTTTTTTTCTGGCCAATGCTTCTTTGGTGCGTTGTGATATTAGATTTCGCTCAATCTCTGCAGATAACGAAAAGGCAAAGGCTAAAACTTTTGAAGATATATTGTTTCCCAGTTCATAGCCCTCTTTAATAGCAAATACTTTGACGTTTTTCTCCATGCAATCATGAAGGATTGACATTACTTCCATTAAGTTCCGCCCAAGTCTAGAAAGCTCGCTAACCATAAACACATCTTCGTTTTTCATTCTCAAAAGCAGCTCACCGACCATCCTGTCTTTTACAGACTTTACTCCTGAAGCTTTTTCTTCCACCCATTCATCAATTTGAAGCTTTTTTGAATCGGCATGTTTTAGTATTTCGAAGCGTTGATTTTCAACAGTTTGTTTATCGGTAGATACCCGAATATAGGCGTAAACCATGGACAGTTTTATAATTGTTAAATAATACCCAATATTAACTATTTTTTATATAATATTAATATAAGAAAGTGGTAATTTTTAATAATCTATTTTACTATACCTTAAACGTCCGTTAGTTATGTCAATAATAAAAATTTTAGAAGCCGCTCAGCAAAGAGAATTTGACAAGCCCCCAAAGCTAGTATACCAACAAAGAAAATATCTCTTTTCCTTGCCAGAATGGGCAGAAATAGAGAATAAGACTATGTTTGACAACATTAGAGTTGGCTTTATTTTACAAATAGGCTACTTTAAAGCTAGTGGTAGATTTTTCAAATTGGATACTTTTCAGAAAGAAGACTTTCAATTTGTTCTAAAAAAAATGAAATATGATGATATAAGTTTTGATGAATTCAAAAATCAATATGAATTGACTACTTTTTATAAACATCGGCAAATTATCCTTGAAAATTTTGGCATACTTTCCTTTGACCAACGACAAAAAGAATTGGCCTTTCAGGAAGCAATTAGGCTATTTAAAAAGCAAGCAAGTCCTTCTAAAGTATTTTATGCATTGGCTGGCCATATTAAATCACATCGCATTGAAGTTCCAAA
>NW_028233252.1:0-15689 GCF_057557595.1 Rhyacophila brunnea
TTACCTCACTTCAATACTATGAATATATCGAAGCATCATTTTCTATTGCTGATTCAATTTACGGATCAACTTTTTTTATAGCAACTGGTTTTCACGGTCTTCATGTAATCATTGGAACCTTATTCCTTTCAGTATGTTTAATACGACATCTAAAAAATCATTTTAACTCCAATCATCATTTCGGATTTGAAGCAGCAGCATGATACTGACACTTTGTAGATGTAGTCTGATTATTCTTATATATCTCAATTTACTGATGAGGCAGTGCTTAACTTAGATTAAAAATAAATTATATATATTATTTATATAGTATAAATAGTATATATGACTTCCAATCATAGGGTTTAATCTTTAATATAAATAATAAAAATAATTAGATACATAAGACTTATATTCATAATTATTACTAACTTAATAATAACAGTATCAATTTTTTTAGCTAAAAAATCTCAATTTGACCGAGAAAAAAACTCCCCATTTGAATGCGGATTTGACCCCCAATCTCCTAAACGAATACCTTTTTCTCTTCATTTCTTTTTAATTGCTATTATTTTTTTAATTTTTGATGTAGAAATTGTATTAATTTTACCGATAATTATCACTTTTAACCATTGCAACCCTATTAACTGAACAATTACATCAACAATTTTTTTCATTATCTTATTAATAGGATTATACCATGAATGAAATTCTAAAATCCTAAAATGAACTAATTAAATAGGATTATAATTTAAATAAAATATTTGATTTGCATTCAAAAATTAGTAAATTTACTTTATCTTAAATAAGAAGCAATAATGCATTTAATTTCGACTTAAACTTTTAGGTAAAATCACCTCTTATTTTTAATTGAAACCAAAAAGAGGTATATTACTGTTAATAATAAAATTGAAGTTAATTCCTATTAAAAAGAAATATACAAAAAAAAAGCTTCTAACTTATTTTATAGTGATTTAACTCATTAATATTTCTATTTATATAGTTTAAATTTAAACCATTACATTTTCACTGTAAAAATAATTAATACTTAATTTATAAATAAATTTTATTACTTAAAAGTTATTAACTAACTTCTTCCATATCTTCAACATGACACTCTCATTTATAAGTTATTTAAGTAAAAATAAAATACTATTAAAAATATAACAATTAATATATACATAACAAAAATCATTAAAAAAACTTTTAAAAAATTAAATTGAATAAATTGATTAATAATTCTCAAATTTTTTAAATTACTAAAAATTCCTTGCCCTAACATATATTCTCTTCACCCAAAATCTAAAATCTTTACTGATTTTAACCCTAAATCTAAAAATCCATAATTTAATCCAAATAATGATAAAGAAGATAAAAATCATATATAATTATTAAAAACTCTTAATTTATAAAACTTTAATAAATAATAACGAATTTTAAAGACTAATCTAACTAAGACAATTATTAAAACAAACCCTAAAATAATAACATACATAATTATTATTTTTATATGAAAAGTCAAATAAATTATATCAGGAGTTAATAAAATCATTCAACTCAATATCCCACCTCCTATAACTCTTATAATTATTAATGCTATTATAGAACCAACTATTAAATATCTTTCTTCTACTCTAAAACTCCTAAATATATTAAAATCATAAAATAATCTATAATATAATAAACGAACTGTATAAGAAACAGTTAATCCAGTAGAAAAAAAAAACAATATAAATACTAATAAATTAAAATTTATTATTATAAATATTTCTAAAATTAAATCCTTAGAATAAAACCCAGCTAAAAAAGGAAAACCACACAACGCTAAATTAGAAATATTTAAACATAAACAAGTTAAAGGTCTTATTTTTATGATATTACCCATACAACGAATATCTTGATTATCTCCTATAAAATGAATTAATCTTCCCGCACATATAAATAATAAAGCCTTAAAAAATGCATGTCTTAATAAATGAAAATAAGCTAAATTTTCTAACCCTAATCTTAAAATTATTATCATTAAACCTAACTGACTTAAAGTAGATAAAGCAATAATCTTTTTTAGGTCAAATTCTAAAGTTGCCGCAATTCCTGATATTATTATAGTCAATCCCGAAATCAATAATAAAATCTTAAAAATTATAGAAAATTCAAGCAACCTCCTAAAACGAATTAATAAATAAACTCCTGCCGTTACTAATGTAGAAGAATGAACTAAAGCTGAAATAGGAGTCGGAGCTGCTATAGCAGCTGGAAGTCAAGAAGAAAACGGAATTTGAGCTCTTTTAGTTATAGCCGCTAATACCACTAAACCACCTACAACTAATATTCTAAAATCATTTTTACAAAAATCAAATAAATAAATAAAATTTCAACTACCAAAATTTAACAATCAAACAATACCCATCAAAATTATTACATCCCCAACTCGATTTATAAGAACAGTAATCATTCCTGAATTGAAAGATTTCACATTTTGATAATAAATTACTAAACAATAAGAAACTAAACCTAACCCATCTCAACCCAATAAAATTCTTACTAAATTAGGTCTAACAATTATAAATATTATTGATAAAACAAATAAAATAATTAAAATAATAAAACGTCTTATATTTATTTCTTCACTTATATAAACATAACTATATAAAATAACTATTGAAGAAATCAACAAAACTACTCTTATAAAAAAAAGAGATATCCAATCTAATAAAATAGTTATAACAAATCTAACAGAATTAATAGAAATTAATTCTCATTCTAAAAAAATTACTAAATTATTTAAAATTAACCATAACCCAACTATAAATAAAATTATTATAAAAAAAAAAAAAAAAAAAAATCATAAAAAACAAATCCTTAATTTAAATTGCACATATTTAATAACTTAAAAGTTATCTTTAATTCCACAAATTAAAATTTTATTTTTAAACTAACTAAATAACTAAAATCAAATTAACAATAAATCAATTTTTAAAATAAAAAAATTCAATGGAAACCAATGTAAAAATAATAATAAATATTCCCGTAACTCTCCTATAGAACACCCCAATCCACCTGCTCTGAACTTACCATGCTGACTAAAAGAAAATAAATATAAACTATAAGCAGCTCTAAAAAAAGAAATAAAAATTAAAAATACTATTGTAAAAACAGATCATGAAACTAATCCAATAAATAAATTAATCTCCCCTAATAAATTTAATGAAGGAGGAGCTGCCATATTAGATGTTAATAATAAAAATCATCATAAACATATTCTAGGCATAAAATTGATTATTCCTTTATTAATTAATATTCTTCGTCTACCAGAACGTTCATAAATAATATTAACCAAACAAAATAACCCCGATGAACACAACCCATGACCAATCATTAAAATGTATCTCCCATAAAACCCTCATCTTGATAAAGTTATCAATGAAGATAATAAAACCCCTATATGAACTACTGATGAATATGCAACTAAAGATTTCAAATCAATTTGAAAAAAACAAGCTAATCTTAACAATAATCCCCCAACTAACCTAATTCTAACCCAAATAAAATTTATTGACATACAAATAGTTTGCATAAACACTATAACTCGTAATAATCCATAACCCCCTAATTTTAATATAATACCCGCTAAAATTATAGAACCTCTAACAGGAGCTTCTACATGAGCTTTAGGTAACCACAAATGAACAAAAAACATAGGTATTTTAACTAAAAAAGCTAAAATTATCACCAAATATAAAAAATTAAAATTTATATCAATATCTTTTAAAAAAAAAAAAAAAAATCTATTTAAACTTAATCCCACATAAAAAATACCTAATAATATCGGTAATGAAGCTGTTAAAGTATAAAATAATAAATAAAACCCTGCTTGTAATCGTTCAGGCTGATACCCTCACCCTATAATTATTAAAAGTACAGGAATTAATCTTCTCTCAAAAAATAAATAAAAAGAAAATAAATTAACTGAACTAAATGTTAAAATTAAAAATATTAATAATATCAATAAATTAAATATAAAAATTATTTGATGAAATTTTTTTTTATAAATATCCCTTCTAGCTATCAATATTAAACAAAAAATTCAAATTCTTAATAAAATTAACCCATAAGAAATTACATCTGTACCTAAAATATAACTTAAATTATTAACATAATATAAATTAATTCTAGATCATATATATATAAATATTAAATAAAATAAAAAAATTTGAACCATTCAAAATATTTTTATATTAAAAAAAATAATAAATAATAACATAAAAACATACTTTAACATTTTAATAAATTAAAAACCTGAAAATAATCTCTTCCATATATACGAATTATTTGAACTAAAATAGATAAACCTAAAGCACCCTCACATACAGAAAAAACTAAAAATAATATAATAAAATATATCTCATTTTCTATTAATCCCAATATTCTAATTAAATTAACAATTAATCTTAAAACTATAAACTCTAATATTAATAATACAATTAATAAATGTTTTCGATTAAATGAAAACACCAATCTCCCTATTAAAAATATTAACAATGATAAAAATTTAAATCTTATAAATATCATTAGTTATTAATCGTTTTAATAGTTTAAATAAAAACTCTGATCTTGTAAATCAAAAATAAATTAATTTTTAAAACTTCAAAAAAAAAAATTATTTTATCAATAATCTCCAAAATTATTATTTTAAATTAAACTATTTTTTGAAATTATAACTCTATATTTAATTATAAATTTAATAATTTTTAGATTATTTCTAATACTAATAATCAACCCTTTATCAATAGGAATTTTAATTCTTATACAAACTTTATTAATTTCTCTATTAATTTGCTTATCTAATCAATCATCTTGATTTGCTTATATTTTATTTTTAACCTTTTTAGGAGGGTTATTAATTTTATTTATTTATACAGCTAGATTCTCTTCTAATGAAATATTTAATTTTAATTTTTACGAAATTATTAATTTAATTATTATTTCTTCAATCTCATTATTAAGATCTTTAATTATTTCAATTAAATTCCCTCATTTAATCGATTACTTTAATAATTTAGAAATATTTCAAATAACTTATAAAAACATATTTTTTAATAACGAAAACATAATAAATAATTCACAACTTTATAGATCAAAATTTATAATAACGTTAATAATAATCTTATATTTATTAATTTCTATAACTATTATTAACAAAATTTCTAATCCATTCAAAGGAACATTCCGAATTAATTAAACTAATGAAAAACTATCTTCCTTTAAAATATAACAACCCTATAATAAAAATTATTTATAGATCTCTAATTAATCTACCAACCCCCTCAAATATTTCTTTTTGATGAAATTTTGGTTCTTTACTAGGATTATGCTTAATAATTCAAATTTTATCTGGATTATTTCTTTCAATACACTATACCCCCCATATTATAATAGCATTCGATAGAGTAAACCACATTTGTCGAGATGTTAACTACGGTTGATTTATTCGAACAATTCATGCAAATGGAGCATCTTTTTTCTTTTTATGCATATTTATTCATATCGGTCGAGGAATATATTATGATTCATTTTATTTATACAAAACATGAACTATAGGAGTATTAATTTTTTTAATTACTATAATAACCGCCTTTATAGGATATGTATTACCCTGAGGACAAATATCATTTTGAGGAGCTACAGTTATTACAAATCTTTTATCAGCAATCCCATATCTAGGAAATTTCATTGTCCAATGAGTATGAGGAGGATTTGCTGTTGATAATGCAACCCTAAATCGATTCTTCACATTTCATTTTATTCTTCCATTTATTATTGCTATTATAGTTATAATTCACTTAATTTTACTCCATGAAACAGGATCAACTAATCCACTAGGAATAAATTCTAATTTAGATAAAATCTCATTTCATCCATTCTTCACATTTAAAGATTTAATGGGATTTTTAATTACCACTATCATACTAACATGATTAACTCTTCTTAATCCATATCTTTTAGGAGATACAGATAACTTTATAGCAGCAAACCCATTAGTAACCCCTATCCACATTCAACCTGAATGATATTTCTTATTTGCTTATGCAATCTTACGATCAATCCCTAATAAATTAGGGGGAATTATTGCTCTTGTTTTATCAGTTATAATTTTATTCACCCTTCCTATTACATTTAATAAAAAAATTAAAGGAAATCAATTTTATCCCTTAAGTCAAATTAATTTTTGATATTTTTCTAACTTATTTATTTTACTCACATGAATTGGAGCCCGATCTATTGAAGACCCATATGTCACAATCGGACAAATTCTAACAATCTTATACTTTTTACATTTTATTATCACCCCACTTTTAACATTTTACTGAGATAAAATATTAAATTACTAATTAATGAGCTTGAAAATAAGCATTTGTTTTGAAAACTTAAGAAAGAATAGCATATTCTATTAATTTAATTATTTTAAATAAGATATTTAAAAATTTTCAATTTTTAAATGAAATCATCAACTATTTATTAGATCTATATACAAATTTTCACAAAACCATTATTTTAAAAACAATGCATTTTTTTTTATAAATATAGTATATAAAAGTTTATAGAAATATAAATTACACCAATTCTCCTTAAATTTTATGTAAAATTTAATTATTTTCTTTTCTTTAAAAGCGAGTATCAATAAAATTAAAACTAAAGACCAAATCTTCCTATAATTAATAAATAAGATATTTAAAAATTTTCAATTTTTAAATGAAATCATCAACTATTTATTAGATCTATATACAAATTTTCACAAAACCATTATTTTAAAAACAATGCATTTTTTTTTTATAAATATAGTATATAAAAGTTTATAGAGATATAAATTACACCAATTCTCCTTAAATTTTATGTAAAATTTAATTATTTTCTTTTCTTTAAAAGCGAGTATCAATAAAATTAAAACTAAAGACCAAATCTTCCTATAATTAATAAATAAGATATTTAAAAATTTTCAATTTTTAAATGAAATCATCAACTATTTATTAGATCTATATACAAATTTTCACAAAACCATTATTTTAAAAACAATGCATTTTTTTTTATAAATATAGTATATAAAAGTTTATAGAGATATAAATTACACCAATTCTCCTTAAATTTTATGTAAAATTTAATTATTTTCTTTTCTTTAAAAGTGAGTATCAATAAAATTAAAACTAAAGACCAAATCTTCCTATAATTAATAAATAAGATATTTAAAAATTTTCAATTTTTAAATGAAATCATCAACTATTTATTAGATCTATATACAAATTTTCACAAAACCATTATTTTAAAAACAATGCATTTTTTTTTATAAATATAGTATATAAAAGTTTATAGAAATATAAATTACACCAATTCTCCTTAAATTTTATGTAAAATTTAATTATTTTCTTTTCTTTAAAAGCGAGTATCAATAAAATTAAAACTAAAAACCAAATCTTCCTATAATTAATAAATAAGATATTTAAAAATTTTCAATTTTTAAATGAAATCATCAACTATTTATTAGATCTATATACAAATTTTCACAAAACCATTATTTTAAAAACAATGCATTTTTTTTTATAAATATAGTATATAAAAGTTTATAGAGATATAAATTACACCAATTCTCCTTAAATTTTATGTAAAATTTAATTATTTTCTTTTCTTTAAAAGCGAGTATCAATAAAATTAAAACTAAAGACCAAATCTTCCTATAATTAATAAATAAGATATTTAAAAATTTTCAATTTTTAAATGAAATCATCAACTATTTATTAGATCTATATACAAATTTTCACAAAACCATTATTTTAAAAACAATGCATTTTTTTTATAAATATAGTATATAAAAGTTTATAGAGATATAAATTACACCAATTCTCCTTAAATTTTATGTAAAGTTTAATTATTTTCTTTTCTTTAAAAGCGAGTATCAATAAAATTAAAACTAAAGACCAAATCTTCCTATAATTAATAAATAAGATATTTAAAAATTTTCAATTTTTAAATGAAATCATCAACTATTTATTAGATCTATATACAAATTTTCACAAAACCATTATTTTAAAAACAATGCATTTTTTTTATAAATATAGTATATAAAAGTTTATAGAGATATAAATTACACCAATTCTCCTTAAATTTTATGTAAAATTTAATTATTTTCTTTTCTTTAAAAGCGAGTATCAATAAAATTAAAACTAAAAACCAAATCTTCCTATAATTAATAAATAAGATATTTAAAAATTTTCAATTTTTAAATGAAATCATCAACTATTTATTAGATCTATATACAAATTTTCACAAAACCATTATTTTAAAAACAATGCATTTTTTTTATAAATATAGTATATAAAAGTTTATAGAGATATAAATTACACCAATTCTCCTTAAATTTTATGTAAAATTTAATTATTTTCTTTTCTTTAAAAGCGAGTATCAATAAAATTAAAACTAAAGACCAAATCTTCCTATAATTAATAAATAAGATATTTAAAAATTTTCAATTTTTAAATGAAATCATCAACTATTTATTAGATCTATATACAAATTTTCACAAAACCATTATTTTAAAAACAATGCATTTTTTTATAAGTATAGTATATAAAAGTTTATAGAGATATAAATTACACCAATTCTCCTTAAATTTTATGTAAAATTTAATTATTTTCTTTTCTTTAAAAGCGAGTATCAATAAAATTAAAACTAAAGACCAAATCTTCCTGTAATTAATAAATAAGATATTTAAAAATTTTCAATTTTTAAATGAAATCATCAACTATTTATTAGATCTATATACAAATTTTCACAAAACCATTATTTTAAAAACAATGCATTTTTTTTATAAATATAGTATATAAAAGTTTATAGAGATATAAATTACACCAATTCTCCTTAAATTTTATGTAAAATTTAATTATTTTCTTTTCTTTAAAAGCGAGTATCAATAAAATTAAAACTAAAAACCAAATCTTCCTATAATTAATAAATAAGATATTTAAAAATTTTCAATTTTTAAATGAAATCATCAACTATTTATTAGATCTATATACAAATTTTCACAAAACCATTATTTTAAAAACAATGCATTTTTTTTATAAATATAGTATATAAAAGTTTATAGAGATATAAATTACACCAATTCTCCTTAAATTTTATGTAAAATTTAATTATTTTCTTTTCTTTAAAAGCGAGTATCAATAAAATTAAAACTAAAGATCAAATCTTCCTATAATTAATAAATAAGATATTTAAAAATTTTCAATTTTTAAATGAAATCATCAACTATTTATTAGATCTATATACAAATTTTCACAAAACCATTATTTTAAAAACAATGCATTTTTTTTTATAAATATAGTATATAAAAGTTTATAGAAATATAAATTACACCAATTCTCCTTAAATTTTATGTAAAATTTAATTATTTTCTTTTCTTTAAAAGCGAGTATCAATAAAATTAAAACTAAAGACCAAATCTTCCTATAATTAATAAATAAGATATTTAAAAATTTTCAATTTTTAGATGAAATCATCAACTATTTATTAGATCTATATACAAATTTTCACAAAACCATTATTTTAAAAACAATGCATTTTTTTTATAAATATAGTATATAAAAGTTTATAGAAATATAAATTACACCAATTCTCCTTAAATTTTATGTAAAATTTAATTATTTTCTTTTCTTTAAAAGCGAGTATCAATAAAATTAAAACTAAAGACCAAATCTTCCTATAATTAATAAATAAGATATTTAAAAATTTTCAATTTTTAAATGAAATCATCAACTATTTATTAGATCTATATACAAATTTTCACAAAACCATTATTTTAAAAACAATGCATTTTTTTTTATAAATATAGTATATAAAAGTTTATAGAGATATAAATTACACCAATTCTCCTTAAATTTTATGTAAAATTTAATTATTTTCTTTTCTTTAAAAACGAGTATCAATAAAATTAAAACTAAAGACCAAATCTTCCTATAATTAATAAATAAGATATTTAAAAATTTTCAATTTTTAAATGAAATCATCAACTATTTATTAGATCTATATACAAATTTTCACAAAACCATTATTTTAAAAACAATGCATTTTTTTTTATAAATATAGTATATAAAAGTTTATAGAAATATAAATTACACCAATTCTCCTTAAATTTTATGTAAAATTTAATTATTTTCTTTTCTTTAAAAGCGAGTATCAATAAAATTAAAACTAAAGACCAAATCTTTCTATAATTAATAAATAAGATATTTAAAAATTTTCAATTTTTAAATGAAATCATCAACTATTTATTAGATCTATATACAAATTTTCACAAAACCATTATTTTAAAAACAATGCATTTTTTTATAAGTATAGTATATAAAAGTTTATAGAGATATAAATTACACCAATTCTCCTTAAATTTTATGTAAAATTTAATTATTTTCTTTTCTTTAAAAGCGAGTATCAATAAAATTAAAACTAAAGACCAAATCTTCCTATAATTAATAAATAAGATATTTAAAAATTTTCAATTTTTAAATGAAATCATCAACTATTTATTAGATCTATATACAAATTTTCACAAAACCATTATTTTAAAAACAATGCATTTTTTTATAAGTATAGTATATAAAAGTTTATAGAGATATAAATTACACCAATTCTCCTTAAATTTTATGTAAAATTTAATTATTTTCTTTTCTTTAAAAGCGAGTATCAATAAAATTAAAACTAAAGACCAAATCTTCCTATAATTAATAAATAAGATATTTAAAAATTTTCAATTTTTAAATGAAATCATCAACTATTTATTAGATCTATATACAAATTTTCACAAAACCATTATTTTAAAAACAATGCATTTTTTTTTATAAATATAGTATATAAAAGTTTATAGAGATATAAATTACACCAATTCTCCTTAAATTTTATGTAAAATTTAATTATTTTCTTTTCTTTAAAAGCGAGTATCAATAAAATTAAAACTAAAGACCAAATCTTCCTATAATTAATAAATAAGATATTTAAAAATTTTCAATTTTTAAATGAAATCATCAACTATTTATTAGATCTATATACAAATTTTCACAAAACCATTATTTTAAAAACAATGCATTTTTTTTATAAATATAGTATATAAAAGTTTATAGAGATATAAATTACACCAATTCTCCTTAAATTTTATGTAAAATTTAATTATTTTCTTTTCTTTAAAAGCGAGTATCAATAAAATTAAAACTAAAGACCAAATCTTCCTATAATTAATAAATAAGATATTTAAAAATTTTCAATTTTTAAATGAAATCATCAACTATTTATTAGATCTATATACAAATTTTCACAAAACCATTATTTTAAAAACAATGCATTTTTTTTTATAAATATAGTATATAAAAGTTTATAGAGATATAAATTACACCAATTCTCCTTAAATTTTATGTAAAATTTAATTATTTTCTTTTCTTTAAAAGCGAGTATCAATAAAATTAAAACTAAAGACCAAATCTTCCTATAATTAATAAATAAGATATTTAAAAATTTTCAATTTTTAAATGAAATCATCAACTATTTATTAGATCTATATACAAATTTTCACAAAACCATTATTTTAAAAACAATGCATTTTTTTTATAAATATAGTATATAAAAGTTTATAGAAATATAAATTACACCAATTCTCCTTAAATTTTATGTAAAATTTAATTATTTTCTTTTCTTTAAAAGCGAGTATCAATAAAATTAAAACTAAAGACCAAATCTTCCTATAATTAATAAATAAGATATTTAAAAATTTTCAATTTTTAAATGAAATCATCAACTATTTATTAGATCTATATACAAATTTTCACAAAACCATTATTTTAAAAACAATGCATTTTTTTTTATAAATATAGTATATAAAAGTTTATAGAGATATAAATTACACCAATTCTCCTTAAATTTTATGTAAAATTTAATTATTTTCTTTTCTTTAAAAGCGAGTATCAATAAAATTAAAACTAAAGACCAAATCTTCCTATAATTAATAAATAAGATATTTAAAAATTTTCAATTTTTAAATGAAATCATCAACTATTTATTAGATCTATATACAAATTTTCACAAAACCATTATTTTAAAAACAATGCATTTTTTTTTATAAATATAGTATATAAAAGTTTATAGAGATATAAATTACACCAATTCTCCTTAAATTTTATGTAAAATTTAATTATTTTCTTTTCTTTAAAAGCGAGTATCAATAAAATTAAAACTAAAGACCAAATCTTCCTATAATTAATAAATAAGATATTTAAAAATTTTCAATTTTTAAATGAAATCATCAACTATTTATTAGATCTATATACAAATTTTCACAAAACCATTATTTTAAAAACAATGCATTTTTTTTATAAATATAGTATATAAAAGTTTATAGAGATATAAATTACACCAATTCTCCTTAAATTTTATGTAAAATTTAATTATTTTCTTTTCTTTAAAAGCGAGTATCAATAAAATTAAAACTAAAGACCAAATCTTCCTATAATTAATAAATAAGATATTTAAAAATTTTCAATTTTTAAATGAAATCATCAACTATTTATTAGATCTATATACAAATTTTCACAAAACCATTATTTTAAAAACAATGCATTTTTTTTATAAATATAGTTATATAAAAGTTTATAGAAATATAAATTACACCAATTCTCCTTAAATTTTATGTAAAATTTAATTATTTTCTTTTCTTTAAAAGCGAGTATCAATAAAATTAAAACTAAAGACCAAATCTTCCTATAATTAATAAATAAGATATTTAAAAATTTTCAATTTTTAAATGAAATCATCAACTATTTATTAGATCTATATACAAATTTTCACAAAACCATTATTTTAAAAACAATGCATTTTTTTTTATAAATATAGTATATAAAAGTTTATAGAGATATAAATTACACCAATTCTCCTTAAATTTTATGTAAAATTTAATTATTTTCTTTTCTTTAAAAGCGAGTATCAATAAAATTAAAACTAAAGACCAAATCTTCCTATAATTAATAAATAAGATATTTAAAAATTTTCAATTTTTAAATGAAATCATCAACTATTTATTAGATCTATATACAAATTTTCACAAAACCATTATTTAAAAACAATGCATTTTTTTATAAATATAGTATATAAAAGTTTATAGAAATATAAATTACACCAATTCTCCTTAAATTTTATGTAAAATTTAATTATTTTCTTTTCTTTAAAAGCGAGTATCAATAAAATTAAAACTAAAGACCAAATCTTTCTATAATTAATAAATAAGATATTTAAAAATTTTCAATTTTTAAATGAAATCATCAACTATTTATTAGATCTATATACAAATTTTCACAAAACCATTATTTTAAAAACAATGCATTTTTTTTATAAGTATAGTATATAAAAGTTTATAGAGATATAAATTACACCAATTCTCCTTAAATTTTATGTAAAATTTAATTATTTTCTTTTCTTTAAAAGCGAGTATCAATAAAATTAAAACTAAAGACCAAATCTTCCTATAATTAATAAATAAGATATTTAAAAATTTTCAATTTTAAATGAAATCATCAACTATTTATTAGATCTATATACAAATTTTCACAAAACCATTATTTTAAAAACAATGCATTTTTTTATAAGTATAGTATATAAAAGTTTATAGAGATATAAATTACACCAATTCTCCTTAAATTTTATGTAAAATTTAATTATTTTCTTTTCTTTAAAAGCGAGTATCAATAAAATTAAAACTAAAGACCAATCTTCCTATAATTAATAAATAAGATATTTAAAAATTTTCAATTTTTAAATGAAATCATCAACTATTTATTAGATCTATATACAAATTTTCACAAAACCATTATTTTAAAAACAATGCATTTTTTTTTTATAAATATAGTATATAAAAGTTTATAGAGATATAAATTACACCAATTCTCCTTAAATTTATGTAAAATTTAATTATTTATTTTCTTTTCTTTAAAAGCGAGTATCAATAAAATTAAAACTAAAGACCAAATCTTCCTATAATTAATAAATAAGATATTTAAAAATTTTCAATTTTTAAATGAAATCATCAACTATTTATTAGATCTATATACAAATTTTCACAAAACCATTATTTTAAAAACAATGCATTTTTTTTATAAATATAGTATATAAAAGTTTATAGAGATATAAATTACACCAATTCTCCTTAAATTTTATGTAAAATTTAATTATTTTCTTTTCTTTAAAAGCGAGTATCAATAAAATTAAAACTAAAGACCAAATCTTCCTATAATTAATAAATAAGATATTTAAAAATTTTCAATTTTTAAATGAGATCATCAACTATTTATTAGATCTATATACAAATTTTCACAAAACCATTATTTTAAAAACAATGCATTTTTTTTTTATAAATATAGTATATAAAAGTTTATAGAGATATAAATTACACCAATTCTCCTTAAATTTTATGTAAAATTTAATTATTTTCTTTTCTTTAAAAGCGAGTATCAATAAAATTAAAACTAAAAACCAAATCTTCCTATAATTAATAAATAAGATATTTAAAAATTTTCAATTTTTAAATGAAATCATCAACTATTTATTAGATCTATATACAAATTTTCACAAAACCATTATTTTAAAAACAATGCATTTTTTTTATAAATATAGTATATAAAAGTTTATAGAAATATAAATTACACCAATTCTCCTTAAATTTTATGTAAAATTTAATTATTTTCTTTTCTTTAAAAGCGAGTATCAATAAAATTAAAACTAAAGACCAAATCTTCCTATAATTAATAAATAAGATATTTAAAAATTTTCAATTTTTAAATGAAATCATCAACTATTTATTAGATCTATATACAAATTTTCACAAAACCATTATTTTAAAAACAATGCATTTTTTTTTATAAATATAGTATATAAAAGTTTATAGAAATATAAATTACACCAATTCTCCTTAAATTTTATGTAAAATTTAATTATTTTCTTTTCTTTAAAAGCGAGTATCAATAAAATTAAAACTAAAGACCAAATCTTCCTATAATTAATAAATAAGATATTTAAAAATTTTCAATTTTTAAATGAAATCATCAACTATTTATTAGATCTATATACAAATTTTCACAAAACCATTATTTTAAAAACAATGCATTTTTTTTTATAAATATAGTATATAAAAGTTTATAGAGATATAAATTACACCAATTCTCCTTAAATTTTATGTAAAATTTAATTATTTTCTTTTCTTTAAAAGCGAGTATCAATAAAATTAAAACTAAAGACCAAATCTTCCTATAATTAATAAATAAGATATTTAAAAATTTTCAATTTTTAAATGAAATCATCAACTATTTATTAGATCTATATACAAATTTTCACAAAACCATTATTTTAAAAACAATGCATTTTTTTTTATAAATATAGTATATAAAAGTTTATAGAGATATAAATTACACCAATTCTCCTTAAATTTTATGTAAAATTTAATTATTTTCTTTTCTTTAAAAGCGAGTATCAATAAAATTAAAACTAAAGACCAAATCTTCCTATAATTAATAAATAAGATATTTAAAAATTTTCAATTTTTAAATGAAATCATCAACTATTTATTAGATCTATATACAAATTTTCACAAAACCATTATTTTAAAAACAATGCATTTTTTTTTATAAATA
>NW_028233253.1:0-15444 GCF_057557595.1 Rhyacophila brunnea
CTTTGTTAATTGATGAAATTCTATAAAAAAGAAAAACACTATATTGTGTATATTTTACTTACTTTTTAAATTGTAAAATGAGAAAAAAATGCTTTGGTGCTAAATATAATATTTAGTTTTACTTTGGATAAAAAGGTGTGATTAAGTTAACCATGGGATTTTAAAAGACACTGTATATTTATTGATTAGTTTGTTTCATATATTAGTTTAAAAAAAGCAAAAATTGGCGTATTGTATCATGTCTCTAAAAGAAAGAAGATTGATGCTCCACTCAAATACAGGGAAGATTAGCATTAGAAGTCAAAATAAATCAATATATTTTAGAGAGTGTATAACTTTATTTTAAAATTATCAAACTTAACACAAAAATAAAATAAAATGAGAACACCTATTTGTGTGTATTTGGTATTTTCTACAGTAATAGAGTATAAAAAAATAGATATCTTCATATCAACACTGAAGTTCGATTTCATTAAAAACATAATTTTTTTTCCAATCATATTTCTTTAGATTTGTTGTATATATATATGTTTGTGCACAATATGAAAATGTGCAATTAATTGGGCCCTATCATTAACAATAAATTATAAAATTTTCTATGAGAATCACATAATAGATACTTAAAATTTTTTTGCATGGGTTTTAAATTAATTTCAAATGAATCACAGTTGAAAATCACATTGATAGGATCAAAGGATGATAATAAAACTCCATTATGGCTTACTTTGTGCAACAGAAAAAATCTTTGTTCTAAAAATAGTCGATATTAAAATAGGGTATTCGTGTGTTAGATTAGATCATGATACAATTATTTTTTAAATTTCTATGCAAGACGTAATCCAATAAATGAATTCTCTTTGTATGTTAAATTACTTTCGACTGTAAATTTATTTAAATTGTATGCTTCAAAGAGATCATAAAGTACTCTAGAGCCTAGAAAATATCATTGAAAACAATATAAGGATTGAGACATTGAGCATCTAATTTTTTTGAAACAAAAACAAATATTTTTATGTGACAATGAGTACAATGTACACAGCTATATAAACATTATATAACTGTTATTAGCACATTAAATCTATTAAGAGCAGAATATTTGTGTACTTTCAGTTTTCATAATATATGCGTTATATCTTTTTTTATTTACAATTTAATTTAATTTTATTTATTTACGGGTTAAGTTTCTTTTTATCGGCTTTATCTTTTAGACGTATTCAGCCCATTGATAATATTTCACAACTCCGTCAAACATATTTTAAAACCTTGTCTGATCTATCTTCCTCAACTGCTCTTCTTCTCTCAAATGAGATTAGTTCAAGAGTCTTGACGATGTAATATTAATTATAAGTATACATAGCGTGCAATTTATATTTTATTTGACATTACATAAAATTTCACCCCCATATTTTTTTGGCAGGTTTGAAATTTTGCTACAAATATTTATATTTTCAAACAAAAGTAATATCAAGTGTATTACTGTAACAACGAAGGCCCTTAGAAATTAAACTATGGTTTTAAAACATATAAAAGCAGCTTTGATAGATTACAAATGCTTAGAGTATGTTCTATTAATGATTTAACTTATAATCGACAAACACAATTTAATTGGTCGTTTACACAGTTATTTATAGTAATACTACATAATTGGTTTCAAAGCAAAAAAACCGTGCGAAAATAAAAGTGGATTCCTATACCCGTTCTTTAAGTTTCTTATAGTCTTTATGGTGAATATATATATAATTTTTTTCGAAGCAGCTCCGGGACGTGTATAGATGTTATATGGCAAATGTATATATTCACGTTGTCTTTACATTCACGAATTCCATTTTTTTAACCAAATGGCACAAGAAGTAAGTTTTTTATATAATAATATATAATATGTTTCTTGGTATACATATAAGAAAAATCTTTTTAAAATAAAAAGTTACCTATGGATTATAAAAAGAAAAATTTACTTTTTGAAGGTCAGGAATTGATCATATTCATAAATTTTAAGATGAATTTTAGTGTCTATTATATTATAAAAAAGAATTATAAACATTTTATTTCGATTTTTAACTATCGAAAAAGGAACGTAATAAATACAATTCATTGCTCTCGGATGTAAAAAAATTACTTTAATCATGATTATCATGTAATTAGTGTTTCTTATTTCATACTAAAAACACTATAAAGTTTGATCATTAAAAACTAACACATATGTATGTATACAAAATTTTTAGGAACTTATTTTTAAAAACAAAATTTTTATTTATAAGATCAGTAATTTATAGTAAATAAGTGTTAAAAGTTATTTCTGAATATTAAAATCTTTAATTATAAGATATTATTATGCCGAGAGTCATATAGGACTAAAATATTTCCACTGGAAAGATATACAAACTTCCTTAAAATTATGCATTTATTATGAAAATTTTTAGGAAAGGTTATTTTGTTGAAGCGTAGAATTCATATTTTAAAATCCTTTTGGAAACAAGAATAATTTTATTAGAGAAGTAAATATGAAACTAGCAAATACAATTTTGATTCCGGAGGTGGGCATATAGAGACAATCTATCATAGGGCTTTTTCCGTGGTTTAAATAGGCGTGTGGCGATTTTTTTCGAATCTAACATTAACCACTTTCTTTTGATGAATATCAAGTCTAAAAATAGTTGATTTTTATCTATAATGTTTTTATCCCCGTTGATAAAAACATCACATATAATGATTTGGAGTTCAAATGATAACGAACAATTTTTATGAAAATAGTAAAATTCTATGATTATTTTTTAAAAATAGTGTTGATCGATATTTAGAGGATTTTTAGTGATAATTTAATATATAAATCATCGAATGCCTCTATATTTTTATACAGATTCAATTTTATTTTATTTGTATTATAGAGTCTAGAAATCTTGATCTTAATGTTCTTAAAAGGAAAAAAATAAAGGGGTGATAACATTTTTATTATTTGAATGTATTCAATGAAAATAAAATGATGGAAATGTTTTTAAGACAATTAAAGATTGAGAAAATCATTGTAAATTTTTGCTTATTATGCATATTAATAAAAATGATTAAATCACCATCTAACAAATCTAAAGAAGAAGAATGTGAAAAATCACACAAGAAACGACTAGGGATATTCTTTTTTACGCGATTATCATAGAATATAGGTCTAAGTGCAAAATTTTTATGAATGAATCTAAAAAATTCATAGATACTGTATCTATATTATATTTTGACAAACCAGAACATGTTTCAGTTTATAATTTCTTGGATCTTTTGCGAAAAAACAATGTATTCGTGTATGAAATTGCAGAAAATCGAAATATTTAGGGTTTTAAGAGTGTGAAAAAATCCGAAGACAATATTAAAGCAATAAAGAATGAAATGGATGTTTGGATAAAAAATATATAACATAATACAAATGAACAAGAGGCACAGTCTTTTGAATGCAAAATACGCAATTCTGTATTAAAATATATGATCGAGCATGAAGCCTGGGACATATATCAATGGATTCAAATCGGCTTCCATTACAACAATAGACTCAGTAATATTTTTTCTAATGCAAGCGAAGTTAGATATTATGGACAAGATTTTTATTTTAACAAAGAGATGAATATTGAAGAAATATTTTTTTAGGCATAGTTTCTTACATAAATTACGGTTTGTATTTTATCGATGAAGCAACAACGCTTTCGTATATAATTTATTTCAGCAAAGATGATAACTTTCATATTAAAATCAAGATAAATGGGATTTTTTATAAAAAATACATAAATAAAACAACGATATACTTTTTAGTTTCATTTTGACTAGAATAAACGAAAGGAAAGAGCCTAAAGAGAATTTTCAGGCTGTAGCCCATCATGTATACTCACAAGCCTATGATCACCCATACTACAAGAATAATACGAATGATCAGGTTTTTATTGTGGATAGAAAATTTTTTAAGAATAATTTAGCTTCGAATGAAAAATGCTATTATGTTTTTACTATTTAAAAAGATCAAGTAGTACCCTGTGGCAAGGGATGTACGGGTCATTTATGGGATAATAAGTCTTGTAAAGGTGTGATTGATCTATTAGAAATGAAGATTGACAAAAAAAAAAGAAAAAGAACACAAAGATGAAGTTCAAGTAAGGAACACGAAATGTCAGAATTCTGTTGCGCAGGACGAACAGAATAAGTTGAGTACTATGAACCATTAAGATAACCACAAAGGATCAGGGATAGATATGTGGAATGATGAAGTAAAAGGTTTTCTAAACGAAACGTCAGCTAAAAAAAACAATCTATCCCCAAAGAAAGTGCCAAATACTGCGCAAAAAGTGCCAGGTGAGGAACTCAAAGGTGTAAAACAGACAGTGACAGGTGAAGAGCATGAAGTATAACAAAATAAAGTTTCAAATAAAGAGCACAAAAGTTTACAACAAAAAGTTCCAGATAAAAAGCACAAAAGTTTACAACAGAAAGTTCCAGATGAAGAGCACAAAAGTGTACAACAGATAGCTTATAGCAGTGTGCGACGCCATAAGCAACAGAATTTGCTAAATGAAGGTAAAGTAGCAGTACAACCGAAAGTGACAGGTGAAGTGATAAACGATGCGCAACAGAAAGCCCCGAAAAAAGGATTATATGTTGTTATTAAAATAGCCATAGTAGGTTGTGTTTTAACAAAAGTCATATTACCGATTTATTTTCTCATCAAAAATAAAAAATAATTATAAAATATCTTATCTTTTTAACTCACTTGTTTCTTCAACATTTTTTTATTTTTCAAGTTTGTTTTTGTGCCAATATAATATAGTTAACAACGCATAAATTCATCTTCTATCATTTAATCATGATTTCTAATATTTATATAGAATATGGTTAAAACATAGCATAAATATGAAAATAGACCTTGTATAAAGTATTATAGAGATCGAAAATCAATATCAGCATAAAATATATGTACATTGATTTTAGTAAAATAAAAATTTAAATGGCTTTTCTAATAATAGAGGCTTGTAATTAAATCAACAAACGTTTTGATAGAGACACTTGGATTTATGAGCCTTGAAAAAAAAAATTCACAGAGAGGGCGAAAATAATTTAATTTAAAGAATTTGCGAGTAAATATTTTCTAAGGTAGAATCCAAAGATTTTTTTGAGCAAATATAAAGAGATACGCGAAATATATTTACAAATAAAAAAATAAAGATTAATTCGGAAAGTTTTTGTCAATATTAATCGCAGAGAGAACAGAATTAAAATTAAATTATATAATCTAGTGAAATAAAAACATAGAAAGATGTAAATTGATGTGATAATTGTTAAAGTCTAATCTATAAAAATTGGCAAGCATCATATTTTGCTAAATTACCCAATTCGATGACCATTTGACTTTTTACGCAAGATTTATCTTTATTTAAATATTTTTGGCACGACGCATATATAGAATAATGATAAAGTATATAAATTTGTTGTCCGTTTCATATAGTTTGTTGAATATTAAATATTTTGAGCCGTAAATCATACATATACTTTAATTTTATGATATTAATGGCGGTTTTTTGCTTGAGTAAACAAGATTGTCACTGTATTCTATTCTAATCTATATTTTAGAATATAAATTGTGTTTTTTTAAAAAAATGATGAAGCAATGGCTTCTCAATACTATTTTTATGCGAGTGACCCAACTTTATTTTTCAACTAAATTTTTCACCAATGATCTATACACAGAAAATAGACAATTTTATTATAAATTAAAATTAATTCCAAATTACATAAACAAGTTTAACATGAATTAAAGGGCCTCACTAAGCAAATCTTTAAATATATCCCGATTGTATGCATTTTTATTGTGCTTTAACTGTTCGATGTTTTTTATGCAGATGTTTCTATTGTCTATTCATAAAATATTTACATGCGATTTGCAGCCACTATACACTAATTAATGGAATATGGTATATTTTCAATGAATAGAACATTATATTTTAGTATAAAAATAAATTAATATTGTATAATATTATTTATTAAGTTTTAATACCTTCAGCCTCGTTGTTGCTTCTAATCAATACATCTTATGAAAGATTATGAGCACCACTTTTTTTGTTAATAGCTTGAATACGAGGTTCATGTTCTAAATTAAAAGCCGTAATGCAAAGATTAATCGCAGGAATGGCATCAGCAATTATTTTATTATAGATAAGATTTTCAAAAATTTCTAAATAAAGCATAATTTATACGCAAAACAATGGTCAACTTTCAATTGCGTCCCTTATATTCCCAGTTATAGCACGAACAGAGTCACCCGAGCAAAAAAGAAAAGATCTGAATATGTATTTTTGACGAAGATTTTTTTACAGCATTGATGACATATGTGTGTTTCTGTTCTTTTAAGAAGTATCTTAATGAGTTTTTCTACACTTTTTGACTTGTGTGGATACTTTATTTGTGAGCTTGATTTAGCAGGATGAAAATATTTAAAATACAAAATCATGTAAATTTTAAACGAAGAAATTAGAGAAAATTATTTTGAGCGTTGTATAGTTTAAACTAAATTAGTTTATGCTTATTTATCAAAGGAATAAATTCATGTTAAAATTTAAATGAAATATATCTTTAAATTGTTAAAACATAAATTACTTTGACAAATAATTCAAATAGTTTACTGCATAGATCGCTGTATTGAGATAAAAAGTATGATATTACCAAAATGAAACTTCATACCATTTTATTAAATATCCCCGTAAATTTAGGCCATGATATTCAAAGGATTTGTTTTGGCTAAAACGCTCTGTCTTATATTTAAATATACACAAATTATTTATAAAATTCAAAAAAATGAAAATTATACGGCTTTTTAAAAGTTACTAAAAATAAGATAAATTGCGATTATACTTAAAAAAAGGTTGAAAGTTAATGAACTGCCAACATTGTTTCCTCTAAAAATTTAAAATCTAATTATATTTCACAAAAAAGTTAATGGTCGCATTTAAATCATTCTAAATTTTGATAGAATTACATACGATGAAAAATTTAAATTTACTATTCTTGCATTATGACCAATGGTTTGTATTATAAATTTTAAACAAATGTAAAGAAGAATGCTATGTTTACATATTTATTGGATTTTAGTTGTCTATCAACTTGTATTGAAAACCGTTTTATTAAAAAAATATTCGATCGGGGTCAAATATATATCTTATTGACCAAGCATTTTTTTTAAGAGAATTATAAATCTAAGCAAAAGATTTTTTTTCGTTGAGCATATAAAATGCAAGGAATAATGTGACTGTAGCAGACAAATATTTATTTTAAAATTTAACGGGTGGTCTATTTCGCTTTCCACCAACTCATAGAATGACCGGAACTTTAAATATTTCATATATTTATGATCTATGTTGATTTTTTTTATAAAAATCATGTGTTATTGAGCACAGATTCAATACATTTAAACAAAATATATATTAGTAGATATCATATATACACTGGATAAGCTTTTAAAATATACTAGGCATTTATATCAACAAGAATCTCATATGTATGATTTCCAAGACCAATAAAAATTTCAATACGATGTTTATATGTTATTTAATAAATAATCGATCCTTCGAAATGTTTATCAGACCATAGAATACAAACATTTGTTTCGCAAAATTTAAGCTATGCATTTAGATTGCTGATTTTCATAAAATAAATAAATAATCTGTTATTTTTGAATTAGAGGGCTTTACTGAAACCCCTTAAAAAAATCCGATATGATGCCGAAATTTTAGGGATTTACAAATTATAACCGTAGACTAAGTATTTTAATATTTTTGGTATGGGATAACGAATTTAGATGAAATTATTGCTTTCACACTTTTAAGAAAATAATTAGATCGGCTTGTTTTTAATCATTAAAATGTCAGAAATTTGGATATTATATTTATGCATTGAAAAGCTTGTATTCAATATAAAACATATTGAAGAGTTTTTTGTTTTTTTTTAAATTACATGCTGTCTCCTTTCTATAAATTTAAGTGCTAAATATTATGTGAATATCTATAATTGTTTTTTCTGAAATATAAAAAATCTAACAGACACTCTTATGATAATAAACAAATTTTTTTGCAGAAGTAGTTTTCTAATTTACATGTAATTAAATTAATAAAAATTTAAAAAGGATGAATATTCAAGTGCTATATCGAGGTAAAATGATTTAAACTATAATGAAACACGCCCGAGATTAATTTATTTGCATAAATATTGTGTCATTTTTGAATTATAGTCTATTTCTTGTGTTTCTGTAAAAAAAAAAAACCTTAGTTCCTACAGAATTAAATAAATTATTTGAAAAAATTTAAACACAATTTTATGTGCATATAAAAAAAGGTTTTCTTACAACTAATTTAAAATAATATTTTTAGTAATGCATAGGTTCATTTTTAATATTCAGAAGACCGTTCAAAATAAAATCCAATCACTACTAATAAAACCATTTTATAATTTTTTTAATATATATTTATATTTTGTAATTACCCAAGATTACAGTTTAATGTCTATCATATTCCGTATAACATTTAAAATGTTTTCTCAATAATAATAAACTGAAAAACAAAGTTTTTATGCTACATATTCGTATAATATCAAATGTTATTTTTTGTGCGTAACATCTGATAAATCTATAGATTTTTCAAACATATTTTTAGTTTCTTAATTATAAAAAAAATTATATCGCTATATAAAAATTTACAAAATTTTATGATTTTTTAAGCCTTTAAATGCGAACTAGTATATTTTTAACAATAAAATAACAAATGATCAAAAAGAATCGTGTAAATAAATAATCAGTGTTACTCGAATGTAAAAATAATTAAAATGAATACATATAAATAGATTAGAAATAAAGAAAAATATTTAAATGTAAATACAACATTAGGGCAAAAAACAAAAAAATATATATTTAGCTAATTGATTCTTGATTAGCCATTTTTATTAATCATAAAGCATACCTACACTTGAAAAATTACATATTAAACTTATAGAAATACTCAAAATAGAAAAGCTCTAAAAATTATTGATTATTATAGTTTATAAATAATGGCTTTGATATGATCAATCGCCCTTAAAAACATGCATGTATTTCTAACGATTAAGAATATTCAAGATTAAAAGTACTTTACATTAATAAATGAAGCATATGGTTCATAAATCAAATAAAAAAATTTAATTAAATATAAAAATTATTACTTATTCAGCAGGCAGAATAATACACAGCATTTAGTTAAGAAAAATAAAAGTATATAGTAAAACGCAACCCTTAATATATTTATCAAATGATAAACAGTTGCTATTTGAATGGTAAAATTTATCTATAAAACTTTCTGTTACAATTAACCCATTTTACAACATTATTTCACTTGGAATTCGTGTTTCTCTGTAATATGATATTTCTTTTTGAAATATCGGATGAAATACGTTTCAAATCACCATAAAGTAAAAATCATAGCCTTTTTACTCTTTTTATCAAATTAAAATGCACTGTAATACTAAAATACCTTATGAATTTCTTAAATAATGCAAATCTTTTGTATATTTCAACCTTAGCTATATTCAATAGAAAGATGAGATAATAAAAGGTTTATTTTCTTATGTTTTATGTTATAAAAAATGTGTACGTGTTCATAGATCAGCTAGATTACTATTTTCTTAATTACATTATTTGTTAGACTATACCATTTTTGGGATTTAATTTAATTAAATAAAGAAATGTAAAATCAAGTCTTAGATTTGCCTTGGAAAGTATTGAACTCGGTCCCAAAAAAATTACATAAAAGTTAAATTTTTTTTTTAATATAATAATAATTAGAAATGAATCATTTATAAAATTGATAATTAAAACATTTCGTTAAATTTAGAATGGTGAGCAAGTAATCATGACGATTATTGAAATAAAAACATAACAACCGACGAATTTTACTCTCTTAACAGTTCATATACCTTTCTTCTTTCGATCTCAAGCTAAAATTCTTATTTAAGTTTGTTTACTAATTTCTTTTAAATTATTTAAAAAGAAATATTTGTTGCATATAGGGCCGTGAGTATATCCAATTAACACTGTTACTCATGCTTAAAAATTATCTTAATGTCTTCGAAAAAACGAGCGTTTTCTAATTTTATAATAGTTACTAGATTTACTCAATTATGCGGATTTTCTATTTTTTCTGGTACCCGTTTGTTGTCACATTCATTATATTTATCATGTGTTTTTACGAAGAGTGTCATTTAATCACCCTGTTTCAATTGCATTTATTATGATTGAGATACTTAATAATTTTGCACTGATTTTTAGTACCACTTAAATTATTTTTTTAAGGAATATTGGACTTTATCTGAAGTAAAATTATTAATTAATGGTTGTATTTCAAATAATTTTACCAATCTTTAAAAAATTTGGTATAACTTATAACCATTTGAATAAATATATATTATCAGGCATTGATCATAAAATGAAGATTTGACATGATAAAAATATAATTTTTTGTATTTTAAAATTCCATAAGGCTTCTTTTTTTATTTTTTTAAAAAAAAGATAGATTTTATACATGTTTTTTTATTCTAATTCTGTGACGTAAAATAATTATCAATTTCGCATTCTTGTTTAATTTATATAGAAATCTAAAAGTAATTTTTTTGAAAGCCAAATGAAAATTTACACTAGAAATAAATATTTAACCACATAGTTGAAATAAATGTAAAGAAATATTCAAAAATATCCTTTTTAATATAAAAATAACAAGGTATATGTTTTATTTTAAAACAAAAAATATATAGTCACCTTGTTCAACCAAAATAAACATAGAAAGGATATTTTGTCACCTAGGATTACAGAAAAAATACAATAAATTTTGAATCTGGATTTATACGTTTTAATAAAATGGATTTTTCAAATAAAATAATTAAAAACTATTTTCTATTTGAATATTATTCAAGGCTAATAGAGCTATATATACATTTTTCCAGCGATTTTGCTGGCAAAAAGATGTTTAAACCAATCTCTAATAATTTAGTATTTTCAGAAATATTAAATTGTACTTCAAATCAGAAAAATTAATTATTTTTGCTTTTTATCATAATAAATATGTAGAAAAATATTATGTTTGATCAGGAAAACTATTTATGAAATGAATGGCAATGTTTATAAATCTAAAATGAAAGGATATTATAAGATGTGTAGTTTGGGAAATCTACTGAAACTATTTACTTAAAATAAGCAAAAACATATTTGATGTAGAATTTAAATCCAATGCACGATAATGAAAGAATTCAATTGAAACATGAGTAAAACAGGCGCTGTAAAATATAATATTATTTATCATATTACATAATAAAATACATGATGGTTCAAAGTATCTACTGATGCAAATTTAATATCGTTCTAATAACTTTTTTTGCAAAACTAAATTGACCATTCGAATTTAAAAAAATTTTTTTGAATTCAAATCCGCCTCTGATAATATTTTTCTATAGAATTAGTATTTCCACCAATAAACATATTTTATATATCGAATATTATAATTTTTATTGTGTTTTTTTCTAAAGTAAAATTCGCAAAATTATAAAAATCAAAGCTCTAAATATTTTTAATTATACTTTTACAGAGAAATTATTTATACAATGAATTGATTTTTTACTGCTTGAAATCGAGAAAATATATAAATGTATGATAATTAAGTCATAACTTCATTCTAAATAGCAGTAACCTTTAATAATGCAATATAAATATTTTGTTATTTTTGTGCCAAGATTAATATCGGATAACCTATAAACTCGTAAATTGAATGAAGGCTAGAATAAGATAAATTTGTTCATGAAACTAAAATTTAAAAATATGAGCAATTGAATATATAAGTATGATGAATAAAAAAACAAGTGAGGATTTTCCTTTATTTATGATTCTATTTAAATTACATATGAAATTTATTTTTATCTATTCAATAAAAAAAAATTAGCGAATTACTTCGAGCACTGTAAAAAACATTTTAACTAAATTATTATTTATAACACGAAAGTTTACTGTATTATATTAAGCTACGTGCAATAAAGTTTAGAACAAAAAAATGTTTAATATTAAAATTTAGCTTAATTGACACAAAACAAATACAACTCTTTTAAGTTTCTTCTGATTTTGTACTCGGAATGTTGTTAATTATACCGATTATTATATGAAAATATTTAAACTTCTTTAAATATTAATTACCAAAACATAGTGTAAATATATAGAATACAAATAATAAAATTTAGCTTATACTGAATCGATATCAAATTTTAATATATTTAGCCTGTAATAGGAATATTTATCGCCTTAAAATCAAATAATAATATTTACTGACATTATTATATCAAAAGTTTGACCGTAAAATGTTTATTTATTTAATTTATATGGGTACGCAGACTTAATTAGGAGCTCAATTCGATTGGATTTTATATACCAATATTATATTTGAATAGGTTTATTTCAACGTAGTAAACTTAGACTGCTAGTAGCTCTAACACCAGGCTTTCCATGCCTACCAGTATTTTTAGTAGCCGAAAATCACTAAACCCATAACTAATCATTATAGGCTTAATTTAAAGAGGAATAAATACTTTTCCATTATAAACACCAATAAGATTACCAGGCATACAAGGTAAAATGATCATAGAACGTGCATGTGTCCTAATATTTCTTGGTTTATCTTCTGGATTCACACACGCTTGTTATCTCAATAAGCATTTTTTTTATTGATGTAACTTCTCTTGGTGAAAGACCAAGCTTTATATGTCGTCGTCTTTTTGATGGAAGAAGATCTGAAAATTTAATTATTGCAGGTTTTTGGAGTTCTTCAAGATCGGTTTCTCTGTAACTGTGTTTTCTAAATACTCGGCGTTGTTTATCGAAATTATTTGACATTTTGGATAAGGGCACAAAAAAATAGAAAGGCTCGATTTGAATATTAAAAGAATTCAGCTTAATATTTTAGAGATTAAACGAGCTGATAAACAGGTTATGCATTTCATATGTTAATTAAAAGCATACATAAATATATAATACATATACCCCATTTTCATTTTAATTATTTTCAAAAGTATCATTATTAAGAGTTGGAAAATAATTTGCATTTAAACACTGATACATTTAATTTAATCACAAGAAACCAATACAAAATAATATATTATTGTTTGAAAATTAGTCATAAAATACTTTCAGGAAATTATTCTTCTGTTTATATAAAACATAACGAATCATATAAAGTATTAAATATAGAGCATAGGTAATATTATGTATTAATCTTCAAAAAAAGGAATAAAAACCTTCAAGGCAATATTCTTATATTTATACAATTTAAAGATACATTGATGTATTCAAACATTATCAATAAAATATTATAATAGTTTTTAAAAAAAAAGTGAAAATCCAAAAAGAAACTATTATTCCACCTATGATGTAAACAATGATTAATCTTAATTATATAATAATAGGTAATATAGTTGAAATCATATAATATAGTGTTAAAAAATCTTTAATAAATAGCCTTTTTATTTATTTAGTATAAATATATTTTTTTCGAACCATTAAATTACCATATAGGCGTATTAAAATTAGAACCTGAAGAATATACTAAACTTGATATTAAGATAAGAGATATTTTAAATGAATTTTCTATTAAACTCCAGGTATTTAATAAAGAGAAATAAACTAGGAAGTACTATTTATCAGAATTTAAATCCGAGAAGATGATCTACCAGCTAAAAAATTAGCTTGAAAACAGTACACCGAAGATGGCTGCAATATATAAAGTAGAAAAAGATAACAAGATACATCTCTCACTTTTTGAAGAATATCTTAAAAATAAATATAATGCCAATATCACCGATTGCGAGACACAGAAAAAAAGCAGCAAGAAATTTTATTGTGTATAATAAAGGAAAAACCATTGCACAAAAACCTTTTCAAGCGAAGAATAATTACATGATTGATATTGTTGGATCATCAAGATGGATAAAAGACGCCAATACATAACCAAGTTAAAAAGCAAAATTCTGTTTTATTAAAGACAGAAATGTGTTTTTCGGTGAGAGGATAAAATGCCAACATTGTAAAGAAGTCATGAAAACTTTTGCATCATCTTGCAACAAGATGCAAAAAAATTCAAGGCATGATTACACGTGAAGGCGCAATGAAATCGTAAGATGTCTTTATTTACTCCTATCAAGACGATATAACTTCAAGAATAGCAAAAGATATGAACTTAATCAGTACAAGAGATATGCGAAAACGAAAACGCAAAAATAAAGGTTGATGCCCGAATAAAAACAGATATTTTAATCAAACAAAAGTAGACCATATATTTTCTATAGGATAATAAAAAATATGATTACGCTGATTAAAATATTTATAAAAAGCCTTGACAACTTAACTGAAGTTGAGAATGAAAAATATTGAAAGTATGACATCTTGGCGAATTAACTTGGTTTAATTTACAAATGTAAAACAAGAATAGTACCACATGTAATGATTGGGATGGTTTGGGCACAAAATATCATAAAAAATATGTTTAACAGTTAAAAATCCCGGATGAAGTAGAAGCATACATGCAAGCTCACACACTCCGCAAGACACTTGAACTCATCTCATTAGAGAGAAAAAATGCAGTTTATGAGATAGATAAGGGAAAGGTGCCAAAATATGAATCAAGGAGTTGTGCAATCTTTCCAATGGGCTTACTACGCCTCAATTTATAAAATCGATAGAAAGAAACTTATCCCATAAATAATAAACTGAAAATAGATTAACTTTTGTACATGGTCGTATATAATTAAAACCACAAAACATAGGCAACTTTGAATCTATGCAATAATTACATGAAAATTTTTTTATAAAGCAACAAAGAAAATTCATAGATAAGAAGAGCAAGAAACATTGGAAAATTAACAATCTATAATAAAAGTAAAAAGAAATAGCCAAGATATGACAGCACGAAAATATCGACCCAATATTATTTATATGACAAGAAGAATAATTGTATGAAATTTAAGAAGTGATGACAATAGCATCGATAACATAACTTTAGAAGAAATTGTGAAATATATATGATTTTTTTTATATAAATAAAAAGTTATTGATCAAACAATTTATAGCTATATATAGTATTGTAATAACATCGAACGGGGGGTTTTACAAATTCCAAAATAATTGAAGAAAATCACTTGAGATATTTCACAAGTTAAAGCATTTGGTCAAACCATAGTATTGGGAATGTCCAAATAACTGTTATTTCTTACAGGAAAATTTTTTTGAAAATATTGACATAGCAATGAAATCATGGTATAAACTATAGATGAAGTTTTTCTAACGATTGTAAACATAATTGTTTATGAAAATATTTAAATCATACCAAAATTCTTCCATAGATAAATCCTTAATTTTATATTTATTGTTTA
>NW_028233254.1:0-15407 GCF_057557595.1 Rhyacophila brunnea
TAAATATACACTGCAAATTAAATGATTATTTGATTTTCTTTATCAACATTAGCTGTTTTGTTTTCATGTTTTACGTTTTTCGTTGGATATAAAAGTATTTGTGATAATTATTTGCTAAGTATATATGTAAATTTGAATCTTAATATATTAATTATCTTTCGCTTCTATAAGTAGTTCAATCTTATATAATCAATATTTGTTTTGCTATATTTTACATATAATATTCTTGATTTTTGAATTTTTAATAAGAATTCATATAAAGATTAAATATTGTTACTTTGTATGAAACTATAATTTATTATAAATATCACTGCTAATACTAGAATATCTTTCTTTCTTTCATTTATTTATTTTTTGTAATAAAGCGCGATTCTTATAAAAAAATTATATATTTACTAGAATTGATGAATAGAAATATATGAATCGTGTAATTTTTTAGTTTTTATAAACCTGTGTTATATTCTCAACAGGTTTCTTTTGAATATAATGAAACACAACTGATCAAAAATCATCATTGTTCGTATTTACCCCTTTTTCTAGATAAGAAAATAATAATAAAAAATTTTACCATGGTATTTCTCTCTATTTTACCGAAATTTTTTCTATAGAATTGATATTCTATTACATTTGTTTTTAATTATGCGTTTTTTCCTGAAAATATGACATATATTCGAAAAAAAAACAAAGCACTGTATATCCTTTTATATATTTTCTATTTTAGTTTATCTTCTTAATCATCTCTATGATAACATTAAAATCTGAAAGTTAATGTCTATATATTCTTATGCAATTAAGAATATAAAAATTAAACTTAATAGAGATAATGCTTGTATTTATAGGATATTTTCATGTTTTTATCTTTTTCAATGGTAACTATACTATCATTTTTATAGTTTTTTTGATTCTTTACTTTTTACGATCGTTTAATCCACAAAGTAGTTAATAATTTACTTTATTCTTGTAATAGCTATATAAATACTTTTTTTTTCTCCTTTATATTCTTTTAAAATTTTATATGATGCTTGTTTCAGTGTATTAAAAACAAAAAATAGATTCATCTTGTTAAGGTTTTTTTGTTATAATTGAATATATTATCTTTGGATTGAAATATTCGAAAATTACGCAATTTAAGTAAACAACTCTTTAATAAAATTTTATGCTGAAGTATCGTTTTTTTATTTAAAATTAGAACTCCTGGATACCAAATGCTGTTATCAAATCATTCGATTTTTAATTATAATTGGATTATGAGAAAGAATAACTGCAAAGAAGAACATTTTTTATCCATTTTTTTACGGCAAATTGTACTTTTTTATTAATTATTTATAATAAAATATTCTTCTAATTTAGTTTAAATTTTCATTCAGAATCTATAAATTTATAAATCACCATAAAATTGTTAATATTGGCTCAAATTTTTATAATAATACATATATAAGTCTATAATATGTATCAAACTAGATTTTCTGGCTTAGTAAGATCTTCTAATTAATTGTTCTTTATAATATTTAAAACCATAAATTTTTTATATTGTTAAGATTATTTATTAAAAAAGCAATAATATGACTATTTTTATGTTTTTTATAATATACTTATCTATTTCCTATTTATTTTTTCTTTAAGATTCTCTTGTTAAGAAATTATTATCTTTTTAAGTTTTTATTTTATTTTTCATATATATATATATAAATATACTGGTCAAATCGAAATAGTTTTAGTGTTTAGTAATTAATAATATAAAATTTATTGGATTTATCTTATAATAAAATGAAATTTTGAAGTAACATATAAATAGATTGAAAATACAAAAGATATATTTTTCTTTTTTCGACACCGGATATTATTATTTTTAGTAAATATTTATGGTTTAATGCACTAATATAAGAATATTGTTATAAAAATTACGTCTCTGATAGAAATTTATGTTTGATTGTCTTATTTTACTTTATATAAATTGTTATTTGCTTTAATTTTTGTGGCTTAATTCTCATATTGCTGCCAATCTTTTGGTTTTTTTTTTATTTTTATAGACGGTTTTTAGATTTTCTGATTGTAAATAATATACCTTTATTCTAAAAAAAACAGCTTTTTTATGATAATATTCAATTTTATTATAAATATTTCGTGTGACATGTTATATTATCGATTTTCTATCCTATTTTAAATATAATATGTCTGCAGCGAGAAGAGAAAAACCATATTATGGATCTTTTTTGTGGCAAAAAGAAATAAAAATTGTATTTTAAACAAAATTATACAACTTTTAGCTGAATTATGTCGCTGAATAGCCGAATAAGGGGTGATAAATATGTCTGCTAGCATAGAAAGAAATCCTACAATGATAATTTATGACATGATAAATACATTATCTATAGTTGGAATATATAAAAATCATCTTTTTGTGGATATATAGCCATAACCAACTTGGTTATATTCAAGATTTTTTGCCTTATAATGGATATTTATAAATTCTACTAGACATAGCGAATATTTGTACATTTGTTTTGTTATTCAGATCAGGTGAATTTATTGATTTTTTGGTCAATTCCAAGTTTTATGTGTTGCCATATTTTTTTCTGTCTTAAAAAAAACCTAGAGCCAAGGCCTGTTTGGTAAAAAAACCAATTTTTACTTGCTGATCATATTTAGATAAGCTAACAAACACATTCATACTATCTTATATTTCTCATTATCTGCGATTTTTTTATTAATTTATATATATCACAAAAAAAGGGATATTTTTTCTTATAATAAAATTAAGTTTTCCGTATGCTGATTATCTTATAGAAACGCAAAAAACGCAGAAAATCATATATTTTATTTTTTTCTTGTTTCTGAAACTTTTATGTGTGGATTTAGTCGACTATTTTTTTTCTTTATTTTAGTGGGTTTTTTGTGTGATAATAACTATCATATACACCAAATCGAAAAAATATGTTTTGAATATTAAATCAATATAGATTATGCTTGATTTATTTTGATTTGGGATTTTAGTAGAAAGTTTAAGGGTCCTATTATTTTTTTTTCTTTTAATGATCAATTACATAAAATATTGAATATATTTTTATATCTTATTAAAATATTCAATTATAAAAAAAGATTTTGATATCATTTAATTGACTTTGATGTCTTTTAAATAGGATTTTTTAAGTATGTTTCCTATATACGAAAAAAAGGTGGATAATACTAAACTCAGTAATTTTTATGATTTACACAATAGGTTTAGCTTTTATTTATTCTGGTAAAACAAGATAGTTGTTTTTTCTTCTTTTTTTTTCAATTATAAGAAATTTTTTTGTAATTCTAATCATCTAAAATACTAACTTGATCGATATCTTATAACATTGAGATAGAATAATTACTGAATATAGGAATTTATGTAAACTATACACACTCTTAGATAATATATTTCAGTAAATTAGGTATGATTTTGAGATTCAATCTGTCTGCTAAAGTTTTAAAAACGTCAAATTTTATGATTTCTAATCTGAAGAAAGGTATTTTTGCAAAGCTATTCCAAGATTGTTATGCTATTTGATATATATAGTCGCCCAAGCAGCTATAAAAGGTGCTTATTCTGTAAGAAGCTAAAAGAAAAAAGATTTTTTATTGGATTGAACTGCCGCAGATTACCTAATATAGGTTTCGTGATCATAAATTATACATTTTTCACTAAATACTGCTAAAAAAATTCAAAAGGTGCTAAAAAGTTCAGCTAGGATAAAGAAAAAATGTACATTTTAGAATACAGTGTTAGTTAAATACATTGTCTAATGTAAATGATTGAAATGACATTTTTTCTGATTATCTATATATTTAAGTAGATTCATTTTCTGTTTTTTGCCATATTAAATTTATTTATAATGTATTATCTATATGATAAAATAGTAACTAGCCATATTTTTATATTTTTCATGTTTAAAAAATAAATAATAATACAAAAATAATGAACATTTATAAAAAATACGCAGTGCAAAGTAAATATAAATTACATTCCATTGGATTTAGGTATTTATTAACAAAAAATATTATAATTTGTATATAATAATCTATTATTATATTTATCACATGTTTATGTCGGTTTTTTGCAATCTTTTATTACGATTTATATATATTACTGACTCATATGTTCATTAATCATTTAATTTTCTTTAAATATCTATAATTTTAGTGAATAAAATAAAAATCGTTGACATATTTTACAAACTCAATAGCCTTTTTCACTTATTTTCAAATAAAAAAAAACATCCAAATCTATGCCAGATCGCATAAATATAACATAAATAAGTCATTTAATTGCAAGATTCAACCACTCTTTTGCTTAAAATTTCTTTAAATTTTCAAAAATTATAATATTATATCGAAAAAGCATTATTTACGTTTTTCGTCTTTTCTTGGCAGCTAAAAATCTGGATTTTATATAATTTTTATTATTTAAATTGTAGTATATATGATGTTTTTTATTTTTATTGCTAATAGAATAAAATGTTTACAAAAGTAAATACGAGTGTGTATCTTATACATCAAAAGCTTATATCAATTCGTGATGTGAAATTCTATTCTATTTGTTTCAAAAAATACATATCTTTGGTTTAAAGAAATATTGAAACATAAATAATCTCGTAGTTTTATACAAAATGTATATAAAGGGTTTTTTTTTTGCTAAATATCGAAGCTTTTTTTTTTAAATCCATGAATAATAAAAAAAGTTTATCTATTGTATCGTATTGTAAAAAAACATCGAAAAGATAATGTTTTTTTCCTGTTATGCTGATCGTGTTTTATTTCTTTATAAATCGCTTTCTAAGTCAAGCCAGAATAAATAAGTTTTTTTTTCGTTGTCAAAAATAATTTATTTCGATTTACATGTACAACTATCTCAAAATTTATATTTAATTGTATAATAGTATCTAACTCCTATTTTTTTTCTTAATAAAAAAGTTTGAATATTACTAAATAGATTATTGTATTTTTAACTATTTCAAACGAATCTTCGTATGTTTGACTATGTACGCCTTATAGATTCTATCTTGTTATTTTAAAAGACTGTGTATATTCGTATGCATAAAAGGTTGTTATCTATCTTTTAAAAAACAAAAAAATCGGATCTATATTTCTAGAGAAACCTCTTTACATGTTAAATCATAAATTTTTATACATGCTGTATTAATGAACTGTTTAATATGTCTAAAATGTACATTAAATATTATTTTGATCTATTGTTGGTAAAAGATTGTTTTTACCATTTTTAATCGATATAACTATTTTTATTGCTGAATTTGTATACTGTTCCTGTTTTTATATAAATAAAATCAAAAATCGAATGTTATTTTAGAATTCATTTCTATGTGTAAATATAAATAAATATCTTGGTTTTTTGTACAAATTGATGAAAACTAGAAAATTTATTATTATATTTTAAAACTATTTTATGTGCATTCGGTCCTCTTTTTTTTATAAATGAAGCTTTATTAATTTAATTATCTTTCATTTTCTAAAAATTTAATAGTTAGCCATTCAAATGTGAACATAAATTTTACATTTCTAGATTCAAAAATTCATGGTTTTATCCACATAAATTATTGAATTGTCATACATTTACTGTGTCACTGGAATATTATAGTGAAATTTTCATATTTATAGAATTTTATTCAAGAATTATGGTATACTCCGAAGATTTATATTTTATAATTATTTTAGACGTGGGTCGAATAAAATATACATTGTAAATATCAAACTCTAAATATTATTTATTTGATATTATAAATCAAGATTTGCTGTTTTATTTTTATGTTATACGTTTTTCATTCGAAATAAAAGGATTTGTGATGTTTATTTGCTAACTATTTATTCAAGCTTGAATCCTATATTTTAATAATATTAAGCTTCTATAATACGTTTAATCTATATAATAAATACTGTTTTGCTCTATTTTATAGATAATAATCTTTATTTTTTTAATTTTTTATAATAAAGTACATATTGTTTCTTTAAATGATATTATCCATAAATCTCCTAATGCTAGAATAGGTTTTATATATTTATTTTTCTCTAAAAGGTGCAATTCTTATAAAAAAAATTATATTATCTCTGCTTTAAACGAATTAAATAAATGAATCGTTATATTTTTTGGTTTTTCAAATCCTGGTGGATATTCTTCAGCCGGTTTCTTTTATATATCGAGGAATACTACTGAACATTAATGATTATCGTACATTTTTTATACTTTTTCTAGATACAAGGATAAATGTAATTCTGTTTTTACCATGATTTTTCTCTATATTTCACTAAATTTTATTTTTTTACGTTTTATATTTTTCTTTAGTTTTTAAATATCGCGTTATTTTTATTAAAATATGGAATATATTCATAAAATGAACAAAGCACTATATATCTTCGCCATATTTTATTTTGAGTTTATCCTATATAATCAATATGATGGATTAGTAAATCTACAAGTTGGTATCTTTGAATACAAAATACTATATTCTTATGCGATCGAGATCATGTAAATACGGCTTCATTGTAACTATGTCTTTATTTTCTATGTTTTTTATTGGTTTTTATGGTAACTATTCCATCATTTATTGTTTTTTTCTTGATTATATACTTTTTACGTGCTCTTATCCATAATTTTATTAATATCTTACCATTTTTATTTGTCTATTTTGCTGTAAAAGTATAATTAATTCTTATTGCTTTCTTTTTTATAATTTGTATTTAAAAATTTTGCACATTTTATGTTCATTTCTTTGAAAATGTAAATTTTTTGCGCCTTTTTGGATATTTTTTGCTATTAAAGAATATATTATCTTTATATTGAGATATTCGAGTATTACGCGATGCATAAAATCTGTTTTGATAAATAAAAACAGAAAAATGTTTTCGTAATGCAAATTCATACTCTGTCTATATATAAAATCAAATAATTGTATATTTTAATCAAATTAGTATACGAGGAGAATGACAAAAAAAATGTTACTTTTTAACCCATAATAAGACAAAATATTTGTATTTAATTGGTATAATATGGTTTTATAATTTTTAAATGAAAATACTCTTCAGATTTCATTTATAGATGCTTTAGTATATAATATTCGATCTATTTAATTTGGATTTTAAATCTATCAATTAATGAATCTCCAAAAAAATCTTTAGATTGACATAATTATCAATAATATATACATGTCTATAATATAAATTATACTGGATTTTCTAACTTTAAAGAACTTCTCATTGTTTATTCTTTATAATCTTTTTCGCATAAATATTTTTATACCGTTAGAGTATTTATAAAAAAAAGTGATAATAAAATTATATTTGAGAGTTATATTGTGCAATTCTTTGTTTAAGATTCTTTTGTTAAGAAATTATTATTTTTTTAAGAATTTTTTTTTCTTTTGCACATATAGAAAAAAGCTGGTAAAATAGATAAAGTTTATATGTTTATACATTTATAACAAAAAATTGACAAGTTTATTAAAAGAGATACAAAATGTATAAAAACGTATAAATGTTTAAAAAACGAAAAATATCATCTTCTATTGTCATAACCTTTTATTTGGTTATTAAAAAAACTTTTAGTTCTATAACTACTATAGTATGATTTCTAATAGTATTAGTTCTTTTTTAATAAAATTATATCGTTTTTTTCTATTTTAAATAGCGTAATCTGTAATTTTATTGATTTTTATTCTTTCATTCTCACATTTTAAGAAGCTTTTTTTACATTATCTTTTATGTATAAAATTTTTCTTCTTTCTGGTTATAAGTAAATCCTGTATGTTAAAATAAACAGCTTATTCCGTGAAAAATTTAAGATAATAGACGATTTTTTTATAAATATTTCACGTGTTATGTTATATAATTAATTTTTTGTGCTCTATTGAAGAAAAAGATATCTGCGATGGAAGAGAAAAAACATATTTTGGATATCTTTCGTGCAAAGAAACGTCGTCTTTGTCTTTTTTACGTTTATTTTTATACTTTTAGCTGGATTGAGTCACCTGAAAAGCCGAATAAGTTCAGTTGAATATGTCCGCTAGCATAGAAAAACTACGACAATGATAATATTGACATGATAAATACGATATTTAAAGTTATTTAAAAGAAAAATCATTTTTTAGGATATATTATACCATGAAATTAGCTATATTAAGTTTTTTTTTGCATTATAACAGATATTTTGTGTACTCTCTTAGCCATGGCGAATATCTGTAAATATGTTTTGATTTGTTTAATTATTCAGAAAAGGTGAATTTTTCGATTTTCGGTCGATTTTAAGTTTTATGTGTTGCCATATCTATTTCTGTTTCGAAAAAAAAACCTAAGACCGAGCCAAGTTTGTTTAAAAAAGAAGACTTTAATGCTTCAATAATATCAAAATCATAAAGAAGTGTTTTTTTCAATTCATATGACATATTATTTGCGAATTTTGTTATAATTTTATGAACATCGCAAAAAAAGGTGATTTTTTTTTTCTCAGAATAGAAAAATATTTATAATGAAAAAAATCTTTTTTAACTGCTAAATACTGAGAAAAACATAGATATTGTCCTTTTCTTGTTTCTGAAACTTTTATGTGTGGATTTAGGCTACTATTTTTTTTCTTCTTTTTAGTGCCTTTTCTATGTATAATTATCTTTACTACAATAAAAAAAATTATATAATTGGTTTGACAAACAATGACATACATATTAAATTTATTTCATTTTTATTTGAGAATTCAGTAAAAAGTTTAAGGGTCCTATTATTTTTTTCTTTTTTGCAAAATCAATTATAAATTCTATTTAACATATATTTATATCTTATAAAAACAGTAATCTATGATTTAAATGTCTTTTTTCGATTTTATTGACTTCGATGTACATTTATATTATATTTTAGGCATGTTTCTTATGTACGGAAATAAAAAGTGGATAATGCTATAATAGGTAATTTTTATGTGTTAAATGTTATAGAAAGCTTTTAAATTTATTAAGATAATGAATAATAATGTTTTTTTTCTTCTTTTTTTTAAATTTTTTTTTATATTCCTAATCATCTAAAATACTAAATTTTTCGATTTTTTATAACACTGAGATTAAATTAAAACTAAATATAGAATTTTTTGTACATTATTCAGACTCATCGATGTTACACTTCGGTAAATAGGCATATTTTTGAGTTTAAATCTGCTTGCTAAAGTTAAACAAACAACGGATTTAATGAATTATAGATTGATAAAGGTATTTCTATTTACCAGTCAGGTGAGTTATATGCTATTTGATACATATAGTCGCCCAAATAACTATAAAGAGGTGCTAATTCTGTTAGATAGCTAAAAGAAAAAGGATTTTTTTAATATTTTACTAGCGCAAATTAAAACATCTAATGTAAAATATACTATAATAAGGAAAATATCAAATTGTGTTAAAACTAATCATAAATTGTAAAATAGTTCAGCTATGATGAAGAAAAAATGTCTATTTTAGAATACAGTGTTTGTTAAATACTATTTCTTTATTATATAATATTATAAATTAGCATTTTTTTGATGATAGCTAGTTACATATACGTTTAATTTTCTGTTTTTTTCTTATAACATTTATTTATTATGCATTTATCATATAATAAAAAAGTAGTTAGCCTTTTTTTTTATTTGTCATGTTTAAAAAGTTAATATACATACGGAAATAATATACATATTGCCCTGATATCAAGTGCAAAATCAAAAAATACTTGATTTTTTTGTAAAAAGTGTATTTTTTAGCAAAATCTTCGACAATTTATATATGATAATCTATGTTTGATGGTTCTATAAAAATAATAGATTTCTCTTTTTTAAATTACGATGCAATGAACACAACAATAGAGTCGCCCTTCTAGGGTAGGGGCGACTCTATTATTATATTTATCACTCGTTTATGATATTATTTCTTATCATGTTTTCAATGATCAGTTAATCTTCATCTAAAGTCTTTCAGTTTTAGTGAATAAAATGAAAAGCCATTGATGTCTTTTACAAATAAATAGCCTTTTATCACTTTTTTGTAATGGAAAAAAACATCAAAATCTGTGCTAGATTACAAAATAAAACATAAATAAAAGATATAATTGCAAGATATAATCACACTTCGATTTTAAGATTGTTTCAACAGCCAAATATTCTAAAATATTTTCTAAAAATGTAATGAACACCTTTTTCGTCTTTTCTTGACAACATAAAATCCCGATTGTATATAATTTACACGATTCAAGTAGTTTTATTTGTGATATTTTCTATATTAGATTTAATATAATGAATTGTTTACATAAGTTTACACAAATAAGTTCTGATGCTTTGTATATATATTAAAAGTTGGCATCTATTTGTGATGTTAAATCCATTCGATTGAAATATAACAATCACATATCTGTGTTTTAAAAAACCGTATAAAATCATATTAGTTATATGAAACAATATAAAAAAGGTTTTTTTTGCAATTCCTTCTGCTATAATTTGAAGTTTTTCTTTTTTAAAATCCATGAACAGTAACAATAAAAACTTATCTTCTGTATCGTATTCAGAGTTAAACATCGAAAATGCAATACTTTTTTCCCTATTTTTTAACTGTGTTTTATTTCTTTATAAATCGCTTTCTAAGTCTTGTCAGACTAAATGAAGGTTTTTTTGCATTTGTATAGATAATTTTGTTCGAATTATATGTTTAAATATTTCATGATATATTAAATTGCATAATAATATCTTCATTTCTATTTTCTTTCTTATAGCTAGTTTGAATATCAAGCAATAAATTTTAATATGTTTAACTATTTAAAAACGATTTTTTTTACTATATATACCTTTTTAGAATCTATCTCTGTATTTTTTAAGATTGATTTTATTGATATGCGTAATAGTTTTTTTCGTCATTTAAATAACATCAAACAGTAATGATTTCTAGCGAAACCTCTTATATATGTACAATTTTATGATATTATACTATATTATTTTGAATTGAAATGTGTAATATACTGTTTTTATATATATTCTCAAATCGATATTACTATTACATTATGATAAATTTTGTATACTTTTTCTGTTTTATTCAAATAAAATCAAATACCAAAAACCATTTTTGGTTTTATTTTATTTGTTAAGATAAATGAATAAATTTAATGTGTTTTTTGAAAATCGATAAAAGTATAAAGATTATTAAATTTTGAAACAATTTTATGTGTATTTGGTCCATTTTTTTCAATTTTATTATCTTCTATTTTATAAAAATCTAATATATATATTTTCACATGTGAACATATAATTTATATTTCTAGATTTGAAAATTGATGGTTTTATGCACAAAAAGGACGAAAATTTTGGATTGGTATACATTGACTGTTTCACAAAGATATTATGGTGGAATTTTCATATTATTGGATTACTATTCCCGAATTATGATATATTCCGAAGATTTATATTTTATAATGATTTTTGATGTGGGTTAAATAATTTTATTTTTGAAATTTTATTTAGATGGATTTTGTCTGAAGGTTCAAATTTTACAATGATTATAGACATGGGTTAAATAAAATCATTTTGGACTTTTTTTTATAATATTTTTTTTTGCCTGATTTAATCGAAAGTTAAAATTTTATAATAATTATAGACAAGGAAATAAATTAAATATACACTGCAAATTAAATGATTATTTGATTTTCTTTATCAACATTAGCTGTTTTGTTTTCATGTTTTACGTTTTTCGTTGGATATAAAAGTATTTGTGATAATTATTTGCTAAGTATATATGTAAATTTGAATCTTAATATATTAATTATCTTTCGCTTCTATAAGTAGTTCAATCTTATATAATCAATATTTGTTTTGCTATATTTTACATATAATATTCTTGATTTTTGAATTTTTAATAAGAATTCATATAAAGATTAAATATTGTTACTTTGTATGAAACTATAATTTATTATAAATATCACTGCTAATACTAGAATATCTTTCTTTCTTTCATTTATTTATTTTTTGTAATAAAGCGCGATTCTTATAAAAAAATTATATATTTACTAGAATTGATGAATAGAAATATATGAATCGTGTAATTTTTTAGTTTTTATAAACCTGTGTTATATTCTCAACAGGTTTCTTTTGAATATAATGAAACACAACTGATCAAAAATCATCATTGTTCGTATTTACCCCTTTTTCTAGATAAGAAAATAATAATAAAAAATTTTACCATGGTATTTCTCTCTATTTTACCGAAATTTTTTCTATAGAATTGATATTCTATTACATTTGTTTTTAATTATGCGTTTTTTCCTGAAAATATGACATATATTCGAAAAAAAAACAAAGCACTGTATATCCTTTTATATATTTTCTATTTTAGTTTATCTTCTTAATCATCTCTATGATAACATTAAAATCTGAAAGTTAATGTCTATATATTCTTATGCAATTAAGAATATAAAAATTAAACTTAATAGAGATAATGCTTGTATTTATAGGATATTTTCATGTTTTTATCTTTTTCAATGGTAACTATACTATCATTTTTATAGTTTTTTTGATTCTTTACTTTTTACGATCGTTTAATCCACAAAGTAGTTAATAATTTACTTTATTCTTGTAATAGCTATATAAATACTTTTTTTTTCTCCTTTATATTCTTTTAAAATTTTATATGATGCTTGTTTCAGTGTATTAAAAACAAAAAATAGATTCATCTTGTTAAGGTTTTTTTGTTATAATTGAATATATTATCTTTGGATTGAAATATTCGAAAATTACGCAATTTAAGTAAACAACTCTTTAATAAAATTTTATGCTGAAGTATCGTTTTTTTATTTAAAATTAGAACTCCTGGATACCAAATGCTGTTATCAAATCATTCGATTTTTAATTATAATTGGATTATGAGAAAGAATAACTGCAAAGAAGAACATTTTTTATCCATTTTTTTACGGCAAATTGTACTTTTTTATTAATTATTTATAATAAAATATTCTTCTAATTTAGTTTAAATTTTCATTCAGAATCTATAAATTTATAAATCACCATAAAATTGTTAATATTGGCTCAAATTTTTATAATAATACATATATAAGTCTATAATATGTATCAAACTAGATTTTCTGGCTTAGTAAGATCTTCTAATTAATTGTTCTTTATAATATTTAAAACCATAAATTTTTTATATTGTTAAGATTATTTATTAAAAAAGCAATAATATGACTATTTTTATGTTTTTTATAATATACTTATCTATTTCCTATTTATTTTTTCTTTAAGATTCTCTTGTTAAGAAATTATTATCTTTTTAAGTTTTTATTTTATTTTTCATATATATATATATAAATATACTGGTCAAATCGAAATAGTTTTAGTGTTTAGTAATTAATAATATAAAATTTATTGGATTTATCTTATAATAAAATGAAATTTTGAAGTAACATATAAATAGATTGAAAATACAAAAGATATATTTTTCTTTTTTCGACACCGGATATTATTATTTTTAGTAAATATTTATGGTTTAATGCACTAATATAAGAATATTGTTATAAAAATTACGTCTCTGATAGAAATTTATGTTTGATTGTCTTATTTTACTTTATATAAATTGTTATTTGCTTTAATTTTTGTGGCTTAATTCTCATATTGCTGCCAATCTTTTGGTTTTTTTTTTATTTTTATAGACGGTTTTTAGATTTTCTGATTGTAAATAATATACCTTTATTCTAAAAAAAACAGCTTTTTTATGATAATATTCAATTTTATTATAAATATTTCGTGTGACATGTTATATTATCGATTTTCTATCCTATTTTAAATATAATATGTCTGCAGCGAGAAGAGAAAAACCATATTATGGATCTTTTTTGTGGCAAAAAGAAATAAAAATTGTATTTTAAACAAAATTATACAACTTTTAGCTGAATTATGTCGCTGAATAGCCGAATAAGGGGTGATAAATATGTCTGCTAGCATAGAAAGAAATCCTACAATGATAATTTATGACATGATAAATACATTATCTATAGTTGGAATATATAAAAATCATCTTTTTGTGGATATATAGCCATAACCAACTTGGTTATATTCAAGATTTTTTGCCTTATAATGGATATTTATAAATTCTACTAGACATAGCGAATATTTGTACATTTGTTTTGTTATTCAGATCAGGTGAATTTATTGATTTTTTGGTCAATTCCAAGTTTTATGTGTTGCCATATTTTTTTCTGTCTTAAAAAAAACCTAGAGCCAAGGCCTGTTTGGTAAAAAAACCAATTTTTACTTGCTGATCATATTTAGATAAGCTAACAAACACATTCATACTATCTTATATTTCTCATTATCTGCGATTTTTTTATTAATTTATATATATCACAAAAAAAGGGATATTTTTTCTTATAATAAAATTAAGTTTTCCGTATGCTGATTATCTTATAGAAACGCAAAAAACGCAGAAAATCATATATTTTATTTTTTTCTTGTTTCTGAAACTTTTATGTGTGGATTTAGTCGACTATTTTTTTTCTTTATTTTAGTGGGTTTTTTGTGTGATAATAACTATCATATACACCAAATCGAAAAAATATGTTTTGAATATTAAATCAATATAGATTATGCTTGATTTATTTTGATTTGGGATTTTAGTAGAAAGTTTAAGGGTCCTATTATTTTTTTTTCTTTTAATGATCAATTACATAAAATATTGAATATATTTTTATATCTTATTAAAATATTCAATTATAAAAAAAGATTTTGATATCATTTAATTGACTTTGATGTCTTTTAAATAGGATTTTTTAAGTATGTTTCCTATATACGAAAAAAAGGTGGATAATACTAAACTCAGTAATTTTTATGATTTACACAATAGGTTTAGCTTTTATTTATTCTGGTAAAACAAGATAGTTGTTTTTTCTTCTTTTTTTTTCAATTATAAGAAATTTTTTTGTAATTCTAATCATCTAAAATACTAACTTGATCGATATCTTATAACATTGAGATAGAATAATTACTGAATATAGGAATTTATGTAAACTATACACACTCTTAGATAATATATTTCAGTAAATTAGGTATGATTTTGAGATTCAATCTGTCTGCTAAAGTTTTAAAAACGTCAAATTTTATGATTTCTAATCTGAAGAAAGGTATTTTTGCAAAGCTATTCCAAGATTGTTATGCTATTTGATATATATAGTCGCCCAAGCAGCTATAAAAGGTGCTTATTCTGTAAGAAGCTAAAAGAAAAAAGATTTTTTATTGGATTGAACTGCCGCAGATTACCTAATATAGGTTTCGTGATCATAAATTATACATTTTTCACTAAATACTGCTAAAAAAATTCAAAAGGTGCTAAAAAGTTCAGCTAGGATAAAGAAAAAATGTCATTTTCGAATCAGTGTTAGTTAGAGACAAT